>NC_083421.1:63334366-63526337 GCF_020745735.1 Hemiscyllium ocellatum
TATTTAGCAGGGAGCGGTGATAAGTGGATCGGTATTTAGCAGGGAGCGGTGATAAGTGGATCGGTATTTAGCAGGGAGCGGTGATAAGTGGGTCGGTATTTAGCAGGGAACTGTGATAAGCGGGTCGGTATTTAGCAGAGAGCTGTGATAAGCGGGTCGGTATCTCGCAGGGAGCTGTGATAAGCGGGTCTGTATTTAGCAGAGAGCTGTGATAAGCGGGTCTGTATTTAGCAGAGAGCTGTGATAAGCGGATCGGTATTTAGCAGGGAGCTGTGATAAGCGGGTCAGTATTTAGCAGAGAGCTGTGATAAGCGGGTCGGTATCTCGCAGGGAGCTGTGATAAGCGGGTCGGTATCTCGCAGGGAGCTGTGATAAGCGGGTCTGTATTTAGCAGAGAGCTGTGATAGGCGGGTCTGTATTTAGCAGACAGCTGTGATAAGCGGATCGGTATTTAGCAGGGAGCTGTAATAAGCGGGTCTGTATTTAGCAGAGAGCTGTGATAAGCGGATCGGTATTTAGCAGGGAGCTGTGATAAGCGGGTCTGTATTTAGCAGAGAGCTGTGATAAGCGGATCGGTATTTAGCAGAGAGCTGTGATAAGCGGGTCAGTATTTATCAGAGAGCTGTGATAAGCGCGTTGGTATCTCGCAGAGAGCGGTGATAAGCGGGTCGGTATCTCGCAGAAAGCAGTGATAAGCGGGTCGGTATCTTGCAGAGAGCTGTGATAAGCAGATCGGTATTTAGCAGAGAGCTGTGATAAGCGGGTCGGTATTTAGCAGAGAGCTATGATAAGCGGGTCGGTATTTAGCAGGGAGCTGTGATAAGCGGGTCGGTATTTAGCAGAGAGCGGTGATAAGCGGGTCGGTATTTAGCAGAGAGCTATGATAAGCGGGTCGGTATTTAGCAGGGAGCTGTGATAAGCGGGTCTGTATTTAGCAGAGAGCGGTGATAAGCGGGTCGGTATTTAGCAGAGAGCGGTGATAAGCGGGTCGGTATCTCGCAGAGAGCGGGTGATAAGCGGGTCGGTAGCTCGCAGGGAGCTGTGATAAGCGGGTCGGTATTTAGCAAAGAGCTGTGATAAGCGGGTCGGTATTTAGCAGAGAGCGGGTGATAAGCGGGTCGGTATTTAGCAGAGAGCGGTGATAAGCGGGTCGGTATTTAGCAGGGAGCTATGATAAGCGGGTCGGTATTTAGCAGGGAGCTGTGATAAGCGGGTCGGTATTTAGCAGGGAGCTGTGATAAGCGGGTCGGTATCTCGCAGAGAGCGGGTGATAAGCGGGTCGGTAGCTCGCAGGGAGCTGTGATAAGCGGGTCGGTATTTAGCAAAGAGCTGTGATAAGCGGGTCGGTATTTAGCAAAGAGCTGTGATAAGCGGGTCGGTATTTAGCAGAGAGCGGTGATAAGCGGGTCGGTATTTAGCAGAGAGCGGTGATAAGCGGGTCGGTATTTAGCAGGGAGCTGTGATAAGCGGGTCGGTATCTCGCAGAGAGCGGGTGATAAGCGGGTCGGTAGCTCGCAGGGAGCTGTGATAAGCGGGTCGGTATTTAGCAAAGAGCTGTGATAAGCGGGTCGGTATTTAGCAAAGAGCTGTAATAAGTGGGTCGGTATTTAGCAGAGAGCGGGTGATAAGCGGGTCGGTAGCTCGCAGGGAGCTGTGATAAGCGGGTCGGTATTTAGCAGAGAGCGGTGATAAGCGGGTCGGTATTTAGCAGAGAGCGGTGATAAGCGGGTCGGTATTTAGCAGGGAGCTGTGATAAGCGGGTCGGTATCTCGCAGAGAGCGGGTGATAAGCGGGTCGGTAGCTCGCAGGGAGCTGTGATAAGCGGGTCGGTATTTAGCAAAGAGCTGTGATAAGCGGGTCGGTATTTAGCAAAGAGCTGTGATAAGCGGGTCGGTATTTAGCAAAGAGCTGTGATAAGCGGGTCGGTATTTAGCAGAGAGCGGGTGATAAGCGGGTCGGTATTTAGCAGAGAGCTATGATAAGCGGGTCGGTATTTAGCAGAGAGCTGTGATAAGCGGGTCGGTATTTAGCAGAGAGCGGTGATAAGCGGGTCGGTATTTAGCAGAGAGCTATGATAAGCGGGTCGGTATTTAGCAGAGAGCTATGATAAGCGGGTCGGTATTTAGCAGGGAGCTGTGATAAGCGGGTCGGTATTTAGCAGAGAGCGGTGATAAGCGGGTCGGTATTTAGCAGGGAGCTGTGATAAGCGGGTCGGTATTTAGCAGGGAGCGGGTGATAAGCGGGTCGGTAGCTCGCAGGGAGCTGTGATAAGCGGGTCGGTATTTAGCAAAGAGCTGTGATAAGCGGGTCGGTATTTAGCAGGGAGCTGTGATAAGCGGGTCGGTATCTCGCAGAGAGCGGGTGATAAGCGGGTCGGTAGCTCGCAGGGAGCTGTGATAAGCGGGTCGGTATTTAGCAAAGAGCTGTGATAAGCGGGTCGGTATTTAGCAAAGAGCTGTGATAAGCGGGTCGGTATTTAGCAGAGAGCGGGTGATAAGCGGGTCGGTATTTAGCAGGGAGCTGCGATAAGCGGGTCGGTATCTCGCAGAGAGCGGGTGATAAGCGGGTCGGTAGCTCGCAGGGAGCTGTGATAAGCGGGTCGGTATTTAGCAAAGAGCTGTGATAAGCGGGTCGGTATTTAGCAAAGAGCTGTGATAAGCGGGTCGGTATTTAGCAAAGAGCTGTGATAAGCGGGTCGGTAGCTCGCAGGGAGCTGTGATAAGCGGGTCGGTATTTAGCAGGGAGCTGTGATAAGCGGGTCGGTATCTCGCAGAGAGCGGGTGATAAGCGGGTCGGTAGATTAGATTAGACTTACTTAGATTAGACTTACAGTGTGGAAACAGGCCCTTCGGCCCAACAAGTCCACACCGACCCGCCGAAGCGAAACCCACCCATACCCCTACATTACCCCTTACCTAACACTACGGGCAATTTAGCATGGCCAATTCACCTGACCCGCACATCTTTGGACTGTGGGAGGAAACCGGAGCACCCGGAGGAAACCCACGCAGACACGGGGAGAACGTGCAAACTCCACACAGTCAGTCGCCTGAGTCGGGAATTGAACCCGGGTCTTCAGGCGCTGTGAGGCAGCAGTGCTAACCACTGTGCCACCGTGCCGGCGGTATTTAGCAAAGAGCTGTGATAAGCGGGTCGGTATTTAGCAAAGAGCTGTGATAAGCGGGTCGGTATTTAGCAGAGAGCGGGTGATAAGCGGGTCGGTATTTAGCAGGGAGCTGTGATAAGCGGGTCGGTATTTAGAAGGGAGCTGTGATAAGCGGGTCGGTATTTAGAAGGGAGCTGTGATAAGCGGGTCGGTATTTAGCAGGGAGCGGTGATAAGCGGGTCGGTATTTAGCAGAGAGCGGTGATAAGTGGGTCGGTATTTAGCAGGGAGCGGTGATAAGTGGATCGGTATTTAGCAGGGAGCTGTGATAAGCGGGTCGGTATTTAGCAGAGAGCGGTGATAAGTGGGTCGGTATTTAGCAGGGAGCGGTGATAAGCGGGTCGGTATTTAGCAGGGAGCGGTGATAAGCGGGTCGGGATTTAGCAGAGAGCGGTGATAAGTGGGTCGGTATTTAGCTGGGAGCGGTGATAAGTGGATCGGTATTTAGCAGGGAACTGTGATAAGCGGGACGATATTTAGCAGGGAGCTGTGCAAAGTGGGACGGTATTTCGCAGGGAGCGGTGATAAGCGGGTCGGTGTTTTAGCAGAGAGCTGTGAGCAGCGGGTCGATATTTAGCAGGGCGTGGTGATACTGAGCCGGTATTTAGCAGGGAGCAGTGATAAGTGGGTCGGTATTTAGCAGGGAGCTGTGATAAGCGGGTCGGTGTTTTAGCAGAGAGCTGTGAGAAGCGGGTCGATATTTAGCAGGGAGTGGTGATACTGAGCCAGTATTTAGCAGGGAGCTGTGATAAGCGGATCGGTATTTAGCAGAGAGCTGTGATAAGCGGATCGGTATTTAGCAGAGAGCGTTGATAAGCGGGTCGGTATTTAACAGGAAGCTGTGATAAACGGGTCGGTATTTCGCAGAGAGAGCTGTGATAAGCGGGTCGGTATTTAACAGGGAGCTGTGATAAGCGGGTTGGTATCTCGCAGAGAGCTGTGATGAGCGGGTCGGTATTTAGCAGAGAGCTGTGATAAGCGGGTCCGTATCTCGCAGGGAGCTGTGATAAGCGGTTTGGTATTTAGCAGGGAACTGTGATAGTGGGCCGGTATTTAGCAGGGAGCTGTGAAAAGCGGGTCGGTATTTAGCAGAGAGCGGTGATAAGTGGGTCGGTATTTAGCAGGGAACTGTGCTAAGCGGGTCTGTATTTAGCAGAGAGCTGTGATAAGCGGGTCGGTATTTAGCAGGGAGCGGTGATAAGCGGGTCGGTATTTAGCAGGGAGCAGTGATAGTGGGCCGGTATTTAGCAGGGAACTGTGATAAGCGGGTCGGTATTTAGCAGAGAGCTGTGATAGTGGGCTGGTATTTAGCAGGTAGCTGTGATAAGCGGGTCGGTATTTAGCAGGGAGCTGTGATAAGCGAGTCGGTATTTGGCAGAGAGCGGAGATAAGCAGAGTGGTATTTAGCAGGTAGCTGTGATAAGCGGGTCGGTATTTAGCAGAGAGCCTGTGATCTGCGGATTGGTATTTAACAGAGAGCTGTGATAAGCGGGACGGTATTTAGCAGGGAGCGGTGATAAGCGGGTCGGTATTTAGCAGGGTGCGGTGATAGTGGGCCGGTATTTAGCAGGGAACTGTGATAAGCGGGTCGGTATTTAGCAGAGAGCTGTGATAGTGGGCCGGTATTTAGCAGGTAGCTGTGATAAGCGGGTCTGTATTTAGCAGAGAGCTGTGATAAGCGGGTCGGTATTTAGCAGGGAGCGGTGATAAGCGGGTCGGTATTTAGCAGGGAGCAGTGATAGTGGGCCGGTATTTAGCAGGGAACTGTGATAAGCGGGTCGGTATTTAGCAGAGAGCTGTGATAGTGGGCTGGTATTTAGCAGGTAGCTGTGATAAGCGGGTTGGTATTTAGCAGGGAGCTGTGATAAGCGAGTCGGTATTTGGCAGAGAGCGGAGATAAGCAGAGTGGTATTTAGCAGGTAGCTGTGATAAGCGGGTCGGTATTTAGCAGACAGCCTGTGATCTGCGGATTGGTATTTAACAGAGAGCTGTGATAAGCGGGACGGTATTTAGCAGGGAGCGGTGATAAGCGGGTCGGTATTTAGCAGGGTGCGGTGATAGTGGGCCGGTATTTAGCAGGGAACTGTGATAAGCGGGTCGGTATTTAGCAGAGAGCTGTGATAGTGGGCCGGTATTTAGCAGGTAGCTGTGATAAGCGGGTCTGTATTTAGCAGAGAGCTGTGATAAGCGGGACGGTATTTAGCAGGGAGCGGTGATAAGCGGGTCGGTATTTAGCAGGGAGCGGTGATAGTGGGCCGGTATTTAGCAGGGAACTGTGATAAGCGGGTCGGTATTTAGCAGAACGCTGTGATAATGGGTCGGTATTTAGCAGGTAGCTGTGATAAGTGGGTCGGTATTTAGCAGAAGTTGTGATAAGAGGGTCGGAATTTAGCAGAGAGCCTGTGATCAGCGGATTGGTATTTAACAGAGAGCTGTGATAAGCGGGTCAGTATTTAGCAGAGAGCTGTGATAAGCGGGTCGGTATTTAGCAGGGAGCTGTGATAAGCGGGTCGATATAGTGGAGGGTTGTGATAAGTGGGTCGGTATTTAGCAGAGAGCAGTGATGAACAGGTCAGTATCTCGCAGAGAGCTGTGATAAGCGGGGTGATATTTAGCAGAGAGCAGTGATGAACAGGTCAGTATCTCGCAGAGAGCTGTGATAAGCGGGTTGGTATTGAGCAGAGAGCTGCGATAAGTGGGTCAGTATTTAGGGGGCTGTGATATGTAGGTTGGTTTCTCGCAGGGAGCTGTGATAAGCGGGTCGGTATCTCGCAGAGAGCTGTGATGAGTGGGTTGATATTTATTAGAGAGCTGGCATTGTCTTGGGGACTGCATACCTGTAATAAGCTAGCTGCAGGGCCACCTGGATTAAAGCATCTGGGCTCATTTTCTGGGACTTCACAAAGTCTTTTCCAAAGTGCTGGAACACGAAGCACTTTATATCCACATCACGCACCATCCTAGTGAGAAAGATAGATTAAAATTGTCACCATCGCTGACCTGAGGGCCCCTCAGTGCGAAGCCCCCTGGCTCCTGTCCGGATATAATTTCACACTCCTTCCAGCAAGGCATTTTAAATAGCAATACGAGACTGGCCTGCAGATGATGTTATTTTCTCTCTACAGCCCGTGACCCAACTGCCCATTAACTGCAGTGACCCACCTGCCCATTAACTGCAGTGACCCCACTCCCACCCCTAACCCCCCTGTTGCTTTCTTTTGGGGAAATGTAAAGGGCAGTGGAACAGAGCATAAAACTGGTGTGGCAGCCTGGACCTGGTACAATGGGCAGCACGGTGACTGCTGTCTCACAGAGCTGCGGAGCCAGGTTCGATTCCAGCCTCAGGCTATTGTCTGTGTGGAGTTTGCGCATTCTCCCCGTATCTGCAGGGGTTTCTTCCGAGTGCTCCGGTTTCCTCCCACATTCCAAATATGTGCAGGTTAGGTAGATTGGAATGGAAAATTGATCAGATCAGATCAGATTCCCTACAGTGTGGTAACAGGCCCTTCGGCCCAACAAGTCCACACTGACCCTCTGAAGAGCAACCCATACAGACCCATTCCCCTGTATTTACCCCTGACTAAGGTACCTAACACTATGGGCAATTTAGCATGGCCAATTCATCAAACCTGCACATCTTTAGATGGTGGGAGGAAACCCACGCAGACACGGGGAAAATGTACATACTCCAGACAGACAGTCGCTCAAGGCTGGATTCGAACCCTGGCGCTGTGATGCAGCAGTGCTAACCACTGAGCCACCCCAAAATTGCCCATAGTATCCAGGGAAGTGCGGGTAGGTGGGTTAGCCAGGGGGAATGCAGGGTTATGGGGATAGGGTAGGGGATGTAGGTCTGGGCGGGATGTACTTTGGAGGGTGGGTGTGAACTCAATGGGCCCACTGGCTTGCTCCCACACTTTCGGGTTTCTATGATACTTAGTCACCTGGGGAAGCTGTTGCATATTATTTTGAAGGATTTATTTTCTTATTACTAAGTATCAGAACTCTCCAAGTTAAGCAGAAGTAGGTCATTTTGCTCCTTCAGCTCACTCCGCTATTCAACAGGACCCTGTTAGAAACACATTTTTATAGATGATGAGAATTGGAAAATTTGGACAATTGTGGGGTGCAAAGTATTTGCTCTGTGACTTCTTGGAACTCAAACAGAAATGAGACTTGTTTCCTGTTTACTGGAAAAACCCTAGTTAATTTGAGCGAATATATCCCGAGGAATAAGAGACTGTGCTTGTGACCTTAATTTCTAGACAAATAGGAGGAGGTTCAGAAGAAGCCTTGGCTGAAAGTGCCTAGCAACAGCCTCTGAACTGAAGTGGCTGTGTTTGTCAGGATACCTTTGCCATGTCTTTTAGAAAACGATCTCCACGTTAGAAATTGGAAACTCTGTCTCATCTGAAAACTGGGGGTTTAAAGAATGCAGACGGAGGGAAGTCTCACTCTCGGTGATTAAAAGATAATCTTTAAAATAAAACCAGCTGAAGAAATCTCTCAATGAAATACTTACAGGGAACCTGAGAATTTTCCAATAACCGATATCTCTCACCTTTTCAAATTTTGAACGCTGAATTGTTAAACCAATTCAAAGCCCTAGGTCTAACCGGCCTTCCAACCAGATAGTCTTCATTGGCTCTGTGACTGACAGCAATCTGATCTGGTCAGTAGGAAATCAAAGGAATCAATTCTATGTTCTAGGCTCAAACCCTTGACTCAGAAGCGTGTTCCTTTTTTTCTGAATTCGTAGTAACTCTGCAGTGAGTATGTGTTAGAATAAAGTAGAAATATAGTTCAAGTCTAGAAAATAGCTACTTCAACTGATTTTGCCACTTGTTAAAAGAACAATTTTGTTTCAATAAACAAGTGGCTTTGAGATAACTGAAGGAAACTGGTGAAAGTTTATTTTGTTCAGTAAGAGTGTGAAACAATCCACCATTTTGCTGATAAAATAAACCACTGACCCGTTGGAGTAGTGGGGTTTGACCACCAGCATCCTCCTCCAGCCACAGTCGTAACAATTCCATCTCCACTTCATTTTCTGACTCTACCACCATGTTCTTTATTTGGAGTTGCTGGGGTTGACAAAGTTAAAAATCACAACACCAGGTTAGAGACCAACAGATTTATTTGGAAGCACTAGTTTTCGGAGCGCTGCTCCTTCATTAGGGGGTTGGACAAACCTGTTGGATTCTAACCTGGTGTTGTGTGATATCTAACCACATTCCTTAATACACAAATATCCAGAAATACATCAATCTTGGTCTTGAATCTACTCAGTGACTGAGTATTCACCCCTCTGTGGGGCAGAGAGTTCTGTAGATCCACCCTCAGTATTCAAACCTGAAACAGTGCCCCACCTTCAGTGAAGCAGCCGTTTAGCATCCTCCCAGTCCAACCCTGTCGGAGGGCTCAACAAAATCACCTCTCATTCTTCTAAACCCCAGAGCAGACATACCTGTTCTAATCAATCCCACCTCCCAAAGGAATCTCCCATTTCAGCAGGCTCGTAAACATAATAGCAAGAATCTCTTTCTTCAGGTAAGGTAACAAAAACTGTAAGTTACACTCCAGCTGTGATTGGATGAACATACAAACTATGATCTGGAGTCAGCCATTTGACCCCTGGAGCATGTTTCACATACCCACCTACTACCCTCCCCCCTCCCCCCCCCCCCCCCCCCCCCCACCCCCCCACCCCCCCCCCCACCCCCCCCCCCCCCCCCCCCCCACCCCCCACCCCCCGAGAACCCCTCACACCCTTCCTCATAAGGATCTATCCATCTCTCTCTGCCTTAAAAATATTTGAACACTGCTTCAGCCACCTTTTCAGTTACTCTGTGGGGAAAATATCCCTCTTGTTTTCTTCCCTGCTGGGATGTGGGTGTAGCCAGCTCAGTCTCACCAAAGCCCCAAATAAGCTGCACACCATCCAAAAATGGAAGGATATCACCAAGCCTCACCGTGGCTGCGTTCAAATTTGGAAACTCCTTTGCCAATGCACAGAGGGTGGCCCCACTCCACACAGACTGCAGTGGTTGAAGATAGCAGGTCCCCACCACAAACCCATGGCAATAAACGACTAGCAATGCTCACAGTCTGAGCACCAACATTAGGAGAAAACTCACATGTTGAGGTTCTGTTTTGCTTTCTCAATGTCTCTCTTTATATCGGGCGTGATGTTGAAACGGAGTTTCCGAGGCATGGCCAGTGGGATCATTGGAGAGCGAACCATTGCTGAGGTGTCGCTGAAATAGAAGAGACAACAATTGTTCACTTCTTTTCAAATATTACAGATCCTGCACAACAGCAATAAGCCATTCAAGCGATCTGCTCTGGACTGGTGTTTCTGCTCCAATCCTCACTGCATCTCAGCCACCACTGCATCCTTCCATTCCTTTCTCCCACGTATTTATCCAACTCCCCATAAATACATCTATACCATTACCCTTGACCATACCCTCTAGGAGCGAGTTCCACAATCTCATGATTTTGAATAGAGGTTGCTTCTGAATTCCTGATTCAGATTTACAGCTGTGACAGCATTGCAAATTGAAAAGGCTGGTTTGCATTGTGGTGGTGAACTTCTCAGGAGCCCCACTCCTGGCAGTGTTCACCATCCTAGCTGCTGAGGAAGGCAGTGGGCTGAGAAGGAGCATGATTAATTGATCTCAGGTTTTCTCCAGCACCTTTTCTGAACCAGTTGGAGTTTTTCTTTTCTGCTCACATCTTCCAAAGCCCTTCGAAACAAAGTCATCCATCCAGCACAGTCTGATAGCTGTCGATATATATGCCCACCACACGTCCTTATATTGGAAAAGCAATGTCACAGAGTCAGCGCTGAGGGGGCGCCGCACTGTCGGAGGGTCAGCGCTGAGGGGGCGCCGCACTGTCGGAGGGTCAGCGCTGAGGGGGCGCCATTCTGGCAGAAGGCCAGTGCTGAGGGAGCACCGCACTGTCAGAGGGTCAGCGCTGAGGGAGTGCCACACTGTCGGAGGGTCAGCGCTGAGGGAGTGCCGCAATGTCAGAGAGTCAGCGCTGAGGGAGTGCCACACTGTCGGAGGGTCAGTGCTGAGGGAGTGCCATACCGTCAGAGGGTCAGCAGAGTGCTGCATTGCTGAAGTTATCTGCCTTTTGGATGAGACATTAAACTGAGGCCCCAACTGCCTCTCAGTTGAATACAAAACATCCTTCAGCCACCAATCTGAAGAGGAGCTGGCAAATTCTACCTTGTGGCTTGATCAATATTTATCATTCAACCAAGGCAGTTAAAACAAACGGTGTTGTAATTATCACGTGTCTATTTGTGGGAACCTGCCATACATGTACATAGAACATAGAACAATACACCGCAGAACAGGCCCTTTGACCCTCGATGCTGTGCTGACCTGTGACCTATTCTCAGCTCGTACCCCTACACTATCCCATCATCATCCATGTGCTTATCCAAGGATTGTTTAAATCTCCCTAATGGGGCTGAATTAACTACATCGGCAGGAAGGGCATTCCACGCCCTTACCACTCTCTGGTTATAGAACCTGCCTCTGACATCTGTCTTAAATCTGTCACCCCTCAATTTGTAGTTATGGGCCCTCGTACAAGCTGACATCATCATCCTAGGGAAAAAAAGACTTTCACGGTCTACCCTATCTAATCCTCTGATCATCTTGTATGTCTCTATCAAATCCCCTCTTCGCCTTCTTCTCTCCAATGAGAACAGATCCAAGTCTCTCAGCCTTTCCTCATAAGACCTTCCCTCCAAACCAGGCAACATCCTGGTAAATCTCCTCTGTACCTTTTCCAATGCTTCCACATCCTTCCCGAAATATGGGAACCAGAACTGTACACAATATTCCAAGTGTGGCCGCACCAGCGTTTTGTACAGTTGCAGCATGATATTGCGGCTCCGGAACTCAATCCCTCTATGAATGAAACCTAACACACCGTATGCCTTCTTAACAGCACTATCCACCTGGGATCTATGTACACGGACTCCAAGATCCCTCTGCACATCCACACTACCAAGAATCTTTCCATTGACCCGTACTCTGCCTTCCTGTTATTCTTCCCAAAGTGCATCACCTCACATTTAACTGCATTGAACTCCATTTGCCACCTCTCAGCCCAATTCTGCAGTTTATCCAAGTCCCCCTGCAGCCTGTAATATTCTTCCACATTGTCCATTACTCCATCGACTTTAGTGTCATCTACAAACTTACTAATCCATCCACCTATACCTGTGTCTAAGTCATTTATAAAAATGACAAACAGCAGTGGTCCCAAAACAGACCCTTGTGGCACACCACTAGTAACCGGATTCCAGGCTGAATATTTTCCATCAACCACCACTTGCTGCATTCTTTCAGAGAGCCAGTTTCTAATCCAAAATGCTAAATCACCCTCAATTCCATGCCTCTGCATTTTCTCCAACAGCCTACCATGTGGAATCTTATCAAAGGCTTTACTGAAGTCCATGTATTTCATGTCAACTGCCCTACCCTCATCTACATGCTTGGTCACCTTCTCAAAAAACTCCGAGGTTTGTGAGACACGACCTGCCCTGGACGAAACCACTTTGACTATCTGAAATCAAATTGTTGCTTGCCAGATGATTAAAAATCTTATCTCTTATAATCCTTTCCAAAACCTCTCCTACAACATAAGTAAGGCTCACTTGTCTATAATTACCTGGGTCATCTCTACTGCCCTTCTTGAACAAGGGCACAACATTTGCAATCCTCCAGTCCTCTGGTACTAAACCTGTAGACAATGACGACTCAAAGATCAAAGCCAAAGGCTTCGCTATCTCCTCCCTAGCTTCCCAGAGAAACCTCGGATAAATCCCATCCAGCCCAGGGGACTTGTCTACTTTCACTCCTTCTAGAATTGATAACACCTCTTCGTAACTAACCTCAATCCTTTCTAGTCTAATATCTCATACCTCATTCTTCTCCTCTACAATATTCTCCTTTTCTTGAGTGAAAACCGATGAGAAATGTTCGTTTAACATCTTTCCGATCTCCACAGGATCCACACTCAACTTCCCACTTCTGTCTTTGACTGGCCCTATTCCTACCCTAATCATCCTTTTATTCCTCACATAAGCTTTAGGGTTCGCCTTTAATATATTTGCTAAAGACTGCTCGTATCCTCTCTTTGCTCTTCTTAACTCTCTCTTTAAATCTTTCCTAGTTAATCTGTAACTCCCCCTTGTCTCATCAACACATAAGCCTCCTTCTTCTTCGCAACAAGAGATGCAGTTTCTGTAGTAAACCACGGTTCCCTTACCTTATCACTTCCTCCCTGCCTGACAGGGACATACCTATCAAGGACACACAATATCTGTTCCTTAAACCAGTAACACATTTCCATTGTCTGTATCCCCTGCATTTTGCTACCCCATTCTATGCATCCTAATTCTTGCCTATTTGCATTATAATTGCGCTTGCCCCATCGATAACTCTTGACCTGTGGCATGTACCTATCCCTTTCCATCGCTAAACTAAACGTAACTGAATTATGGTCACTTTCTCCAAAGTGCTCACCTACAACTAAATCAAACACCTAGCCTGGTTCATTACCAAGCATCAGATCCAGTGTGGCCTCCCCTCTTGTCAGCCCTTGGACATACTGTGTCAGGAAACTCTCCTGCACACATTGGACAAAAACTGATCCATCTGACGCACTAGAGTTATTGCATTTCCAGTCAATGTTGTGAAGTTAAAGTCCCCCGTAATGACCACCCTGTTCCTTTCACTCCTACCCAGAATCATTTTGCTAATCCTCTCTTCCACCTCCCGGGAACTTTGTGGAGGCCTATAGATAACTCCAAGCAGTGTGACCTCTCCTCTCCTGTTTCTAACCTCAGCCCATACTACCTCAGTAGATGAGTCCTTGTTGAAAAGTTCTTTCAGCTACTGTTATGCTATCCTTGACTAACAAGGCCACACCTCCCCCTCTTTTACCGCCTTGCCTGTTCTTGATGAAAGATCCAAACACTGGAACCTGCAACATCCATTCCTCACCCTGCTCTATCCATGTCTCCGAAATGGCCACAACATCGAAGTCCCAGTTACCTATCCATGCTGCACGCTCACCTACTTTATTTCGGATACTTCTGGCATTGAAGTAGACACACTTCAAACCACTTTGCTGTCTGCCAGCACATTCCTGTGACCCTGAAATCCTGTCCCTTCCTTCCTACTCTCATCCTCCTGTGCACTGCAGTTACACCTCCGGTTCCCATCTACCCGCTGAGCTAGTTTAAATCCACCCGAATAACACCAGCTAATATCCCACCCAGGATATTAGTACCCCTCTGGTTCAAGTCAAGACCGTCCTGTTTGTACAAGTCCCACCTTCCCCAGAATGAAACCCCAGTTATCCAAGAACCTGAAACCCTCCCTCCTGCACCATCCTTGCAGCCACGTGGTCAGCTGATATCACTCCCTATTCCTTGCCTCAAATATTTCCTACTTTATTAACAATGAGCAAACCCCAAGAACTCTTAATGGACTGAAGTGCTTTTGGATGTCCTGAGATCATAAAAAATAGGCAAGTCTTTATAAAATCACCCAGGTTTGAGGTGCTGCATTAATTGCTCAGTTAGCTGGCATTGACAGATTGGGCTGCATTACTTGTATTATGATCTTGACTCCACAGCAGTCACCCTAATCCAGACTGAGCTAATTACTGAAATCATAAAGCCACAATGTTCCATGACTTTAAACAGCGGAACGTTTCACTTTACAAGATTCAAACACAAACAACCCGAATGCTACTTTAAGGAGCAGTAATTGAAAGAATGCTTCAATTAATAGGCCCAGTTTGGTGAATTCTAAACTTTCAATGACACAATCATGGCAGACCTTACAAATTGGCTTGGCCATCCAGTCAGGGGTTATGTCATCCGACTCAATATCAGAATCCTTTAAAACCAGGTCTTCCCCATGAAGAATTTCAGCTGCTGTTCTTGTAGGATTTGGCCCGATCCTCAGCAACAGCATGACCCAACCAAGCCAGCTTCCACACGCCCAGTTTTCACTCAGCTTTCTCCAATCTGCTGACAATATTCTGGATAGGTAGATCCTTGAAGATTACCCTTTAGCGTCAGAGCAGCTAGTTTCTAACCTCGGATGCAGTCTTCATTTCCTCAGAAATGGAAAGATTTGGTTTCCTTTCTCGGTTTACAGTTTTTCTGCCTCGGAAAATGAAAATTTTAAAGACCTTGAATTCCAGCACGCCACGTTTCTGGGCTGTCAGATTTTACCAGTCAGCTCCTGAGCACCATGAGGTACCTAACTGGCTGTGGGATTTGGCTTCATTCAGACAGAATGGTCAGAAACAAGGAATGCCCCAGGTAAAATGTGTACTCTGACCAGATCCTCGACATTGCAGGAACCCACCACCAATCTCCCTACGGAAATCATTATTTATATGGTAAATATGACAAACATAGCTATCAACAGAGGCTGGGAACTCTGTGCCAAGCGACTACTCTCCTATCTGCCCAAAGCCTGATCATTTACAAGATACACGTCAGGAGTGTACACGATGGAATACTCCCCAACTTGCCTGGATGGGGGCAGCACCAACTTGACTTGAAACAAAGCAGCCCACAAGATTGGCACCACAGCCACAAACAGCCACTCCCTCCACCACCGACGCTCAGTAGCAGCAGGGTGTACCAGCAGTAAGATGCACTGCAGAATTTCACCAAAGATCCTCAGACAGCACCTTCCAACCCATGACCATTATAAACCACACAGCAGCCTGACTAGGAAACCTAGCATTGTTCTTTCACTGTTGCTGTGTCAAAATCCTGCAAGTCCGTCCCTGTCAGCACTGAGTGCCCCTATCCCATGTGGACTGCAGCAGTTCAAGAAGGATGTGAACCAACCCACCATCTTCAGGGCAATGAGGGATTGAGGCAATGAGATGCTGACCCACTGTGCAACACCCATATCCCATAAAAAACAAAAAGAAATCCAGATTCTTACCAGTACTCAAAGACATGATCCAGTAAAGCAACAATGGGTGGTCCTTCTGCTGGAGAGTGTTCATAAACCAAACCACAGGATCCATCCTCTCCGACAATAAACTGCAAAAAGAAACCCCAACATGGAGTAAGTTGAAGCAGCACATGACTGCAGATGCTGGAATGTGTACTGAAAACTAATACTGGATATCACAGCTGGTTCAGCAACATCCCTGGAGAGAAAGCAAGCTAACATTTCCAGTCTAGATGATTCTCCATCACAGCGGAAGCTCTGATAAAGAGTCATTCAGAATTGAAACATTAGCTTCCATTCTCTCCAGGGATGTTGCCTGGCCCAAGGAATAAGTTGTGTCAATTGTTTGAAGTTGAAGCTGTGATACCAGCGGTTCTGTGATTAGCCCAGAGTTATACTGGCTTGGTAGGTTTTGTGTGTGTGTGTGTGTGTGTGTGTGTGTGCGCGCGCGCGCGTCTGTGTGTGTGTGTCTGTCTGTGTTGGTGTCTGTGTGTGGGGTGTGTCTCAGTGTGGGTGTAGGTGTGGATGTGTGTGTCTGTGTCACTGTGGGTGTGTGTCTGTGTGGGTGTGGATGTCTGTGTGGGTGTGTGTTGGTGTGAGTGTTTGTGTCTGTGGATGTGTGCGTGTCTGTGTCGGTGTGGGTGTAAGCGTCGGTGTGGGTGAGAGTGTCGGTTTGGGTGTGAGTGTGTCTGTGTCGGTGTGGGTGTGTGTCGGTGTGGGTGTGGCTGTTTGTCGGTGTGGGTGTGTGTCGATGTCAGTGTGGATGTGTGTCACTGTGGTTGTCGGTGTGGGGGTGTGTCGATGTTGGTGTGGGGGTGTGTCACTGTGGGTGTGTGTCGATGTTAGTGTGGATGTGTGTCACTGTGGGTGTTGGTGTGGGTGTGTGTCGATGTCGCTGTGGGTGTCTGTGTGGGTGTGTGTCGCTGTGGGTGTCTGTCGCTGTGGGTGTGTGTCGATGTCGGTGTGGGTGTGTGTCACTCTGGGTGTCGGTGTGGGTGTGTGTTGCTGTGGTTGTCGGTGTGTGTCACTGTGGTTGTCGGTGTGGGGGGGTGTCGATGTCGGTGTGGGGGTGTGTCACTCTGGGTGTCGGTGTGGGTGTGTGTCGATGTCAGTGTGGGGTGTGTCGGTGTGGGGGTGTGTCGAAGTCGGTGTGGGTGTGTGTCACTGTGGGTGTTGGTGTGTGGGTGTGTGTCACTGTGGGTGTCGGTGTGGGGGTGTCACTCGGTGTTGCTGTGGTTGTCGGTGTGTGTCACTGTGGGTGTCGGTGTGGGGGTGCGTCACTGTGGATGTTGGTGTGGGGGTGTGTCGAAGTCGGTGTTGGTGTGTGTCACTGTGGGTGTCAGTGTGTGTTGCTGTGGGTGTGTGTCGATGTCGGTGTGGCTGTTTGTGTTGGTGTCGGTGTGGTTGTGGGTGTCGGTGTCTGTGTGAGTGTGGGTGTGTCGGTGTGGGTGTCTGTCGGTGTGAGTGAGGGTGTTGGTGTCGGTGTCGTTGTGGGTGTGTCGATGTTGGTGTGGGTGTCGGTGTCTGTGTGGGGGTGTGGGTGTGTCGGTGTGGGTGTGTGTGTGTGGGGGTGTCTGTCGGTGTGAGTGAGGGTGTTGGTGTCGTTGTGGGTGTGGGTGTGGGTGTGGGTATGGATGTGGGTGTGGGGAGTGAGGAAGAGTTTTGGACATGGTGGTTCTCTTCTCAATCACTGTGCAGTGCCCTGGCCCACCCTCCCCCACGCCCTTGCTGGAATGCTGTGATGGGGTCTACACTCTGCGGGATCGCCTTCAGACTCATCAAACAACCTGCCACGGATTGAAAACAAGTCCCTTTCAGGAGTGAGGGGAGTGACCGATGCCTGTGCATTTTACTTAATTTGAGGAACAGAAGCTCTGACTTATCCATCTTTTAAAAAAAAAGTTTTGGTTTTATTGAGATATTAAGACAGAAATTAACACATGGACAAACAGAGAGATGGTGGAGTTGCGATGCAGCATTTCAATGTTTCGATTGAATCAGGATTTAGTCGGCAGGGAGGGTCGGGAGCAGGAAGACCGGGTGGAAGCTGCTATGTGGGTGATGTATGAGGTGGTGGAGGTGTCACGGGCTGCTAGGTAACATCTAATAGCCAGGTACAATCATACCCAATAGCTTGTCTCTCTCTCTGTCTCTCTCTGATGCTTCCAGAAGAGAAATCAGGACAGCCAAGGAAATAATTATACCACCTTTCAACTGGAAAAATAAAAAATTAAGAGGTGCCAAATATTTGTCAACAAATTCACCCATGGAGCAGAGTTCATGACATTCTGCACTGCCAGATACATGCTCACTTATGTTCACACTCACACTCTCGCAGACTCCCTGATAACTAACAGACTACCTTAGATATACACAGTCTCTCTCAGATACACTACAGATGTGCACAGATACACACACACACTCTCTCTCTCTCTCACACACACACTGACACATAAATAATGCCCCATGCTGGGTGCTTGCACTTACGTATGAGATCCCATCTCCCCATTACGCTTTCATTAGGGGCGGCACTCAGTGGTTAGCACTGCTGCCTCAAAGCTCCAGGGACCCGGGTTCGATTCCAGCCTTGGGCCACTATCTGTTTGCACATTCTCCCCGTGTCTGCGCGGGTTTCCTCCGGGTGCTCCGGTTTCCTCCCAGAGTCTAAAGATGTGCAGGTTAGGTGAATTGGCCATGCTTAGTTGCACGTAGTGTTAGGTGCATTAGTCAGAGGGAAATGGGACTGGGTGGGTTACTCGTCGGAAGATCTTGTTGGGCCACAGGGTCTGTTTCCACACTGAAGGGGAAACTAAACGAATCTAATCTAATCCCACACATTACTGCAAAAATCAAAACCACACAGACTTGTTGCCAGAGAGGAAAGGCTGTAAGACTTGGGTTTGGAGATGTTTGTTTGGATTGGTCAGTGCCTTTCCCAGACGCTCACTCACCTGCAGGGTTTTATCGAACCACCGGTTTCCACTGTTCCACCGACTGCCGCCTCCATGCAGCATCTGCGCTGCCACGTGGCTCATGTACAGTTCATCAGACACCCTTGGCACTGGGGCATCCAGGCAGACTGTGAAGATACTTTTCTGGATGCATTTCACAGACTCTTTGTTAACCTTATCTGCAGGAGGTTTTTTTTGGGAGGGGTTAGACAAGAGAAACAAGGATACTCTCAAACTTCCTGCTTTTCATTAACGTAGCTGCCACAAATAATACCAATAACTATTCAATGACTCTAAGGGATCACAGTAAACGATCACTGCTGTAAGGACAGGACCGTTTTACTGCACAGTTAAAATCATGTTCACACGATCATGCGTTAAAGTTTAATTGACAAATGAATATTGCCCTGGATATTGCTAGAACTCCCCTCTGCTTTGCCCCCAACAGGGAGATTTTTCATATCTCTCTGAGCGGGCACATGGGACCATTTAATGGCTCAGCTGAATAGTAGGACGGGCCAATGGTGCGGCGCTCCCTCAGCGCTGACCCTCCAGCAGTGCGGCACTCCCTCAGCGCTGACCCTCCGGCAGTGCGGCACTCCCTCAGCGCTGACCCTCCGGCAGTGCGGCGCTCCCTCAGTACTGGATCGGAAGTGCCAGCGTAGATCATGTTCTAATGTCTCTGGAATGGGGTCTAAACTGATGGAGGTCATTCCCACTGAGCAATGGCTGACTCCTGAACATGCTCATTTATGATAAAATGCCACTGCAGATAAGCTGCTGAGGAGCCGGTGCATATGGACTCAGATAGCAGGGGAGTCAGGAGGAGAAACAGAGCGTGACAGTGACTGCTCCAAGGATCAAATGCAACATCAGTAATTGAGGATAATTGTAATTAAACCAGCTGCACCCTCACCTTTATCAGTTGTCACCCTAGACCCATGATACCAATGCTCAGGAACTGTTACAATTCTATGTGTAAGTTAATGCTGGCTCCCTCCAACTCGGTCACTCATTCTCAGAGGGTTGATTGCCTCACACTGGTATGATGGGGTTGAGTGATTCCTCCCATCATGTACTGCTGTTTTCAGGAGACCTACCTTTAATGAGATTGTTATAAGCATTGGCCCAGCTATTCCGATGGCCAGTAGTAAGGATCCCGATTGGCTCCTTGTTGGTCTGTAGTGATGAGTGCCAGATCTTCTCCAGCTGCATGTAGATCTGGTCGACAGTCAGGGGAGTCCCATCACTGTTATACACAAACAGCTCAAAGAACTGCAAAACACAGACAGCAATTGTTCACTCAGCTGTGCAACTGAATGGAACGGAACTGGGTGATCCAAGAGTCAACTCAAGGCAAAGCTAACAATGAAGGTCTGAAGTATTCCTGATGAAGGGCTTATGCCCGAAACGTCGAATTTCCTGCTCCTTGGATGCTGCCTGACCTGCTGCGCTTTTCCAGCAAAGCTAACAATTAGCCAACTGCCTCCGTCCTGGTTACCACTGACCTGCCTGTGTTTAAAGCATCTACGTGCTGTGACTAGGCTGAGTCTTTGTTTTGGTGCCCACTACCATCGAATGGACTACCAGTTCCCTTCAGCACTCACTTTCTCAGGTCAGTGAGGGATGGCCTATTGAGAGGGATACTGGAAAGCAATTGTCTATTGAGCTGCCCAACCCCATTCTGAGGCATCATGGTCTGGATAGGAAACATGTTTGGCCATACCCTGTGACTAACTGAAAAAAATGCTAAGCAGCGAACGAGAGTAGGTGGGGAGGAACATGTCGGTTTGGAACCACAGCTCCGAAAGACAGAGGTCAGAACAGGCTTTTTCCTTGAGAGTTGTTAGTTTGTGGAATTCCTTCCCCAGGGAACACTGGAGGCTGAATCACTGAACTCAGGACTGCGGTAGGTAAATTCTTGATACACAAGGGAGTCACAAGTTATGGGAAACAGAGGAAAGTGGAGTTGAGACCAGCAGCAGCTCAGCCACGATCTTATTGAAGGCAGCCTCCTGCTCCTCTCAATCACGGGGTGGGGGTTCCTCCCATTGTATCTGGGTTACTATAGATCTGGCAAGGGAGATCAACCACTGTGATTGAATAATATTGTTGGATCAAGGGACAACCAGGAAGGGTAGGGAATGGGTTGGACCTTGGTCATTTTTCATCCAGATCGTCCAAAACAGGGGAGAAGCAGAGTTCAAGAAACATCAAGACAGCAGCTCTGTGAACACTGGGAAGAAACCCACCTGGAAGTTGTGCACCACTGTTATGTGCGTTGGCTTTTTAGTCTGGCTATAGTTGACAACAGAGTCACTTTTGGAGCCCGGGATGCGACAGGAGGAGAGAATCTGGTAATACTGGTTCATACAGAGTGGGTTCCCTCCCAGACTCTCCACTGGAAGGGTCTCACTGTGGAGAACAACAGAAAGGAGATCATCTGATCAGTCTGTTACATAGTGCAGAGGGGCATAAGCGAGCTCATTATAATTGGAATTCCCAACCTTATTTTCAAGGTTGCTGTCTGGTCTTGCCCCATCCCTGTCCTTCCTCCAGCCCAACAATCCTCAGAGATCTCTACAGTCCTCCAACCCTGGCCCGCTCAGAACACCCATTTATAATCACCGCAGTACTGGCCATCTGGGTCCAAACATTCTGGGGAACTCTCTCGACCTCACTTTCTTTCTTTAAGACATAAAAGGAAACCTCCATATCTCTGATCAAGTTTTTGGTCATTGCTGTTATTATATTAAGTTATTACTCGGCAGTGCAGAACTGAAAAACTGCTGAAAAGAGACAAGAAATTGAAGCTTTTCTCTTGCACTCACCAGGACAAAGATGCTGGTATGTTTCTTCCATCTCATTCCTGATGAAAGCAAAATAAAAAGTTTCATCTTCTTGAATCATGTTGAAAACCTAATCTGTGCTCACAAGGCTCAGTCAAATTTGTTAATCGCACTTTGGCATGTTTAACTACACTGAAGGTGCTAACTAAATGCAAGTTGTTGATATTTTAAAGGCACTTGGAAGGAAATGTTTTGAAAAGCTGGCAGTGATCCTGCAGCAAATGGAGGGAACTACATTTGTGCGTGCAATCCCTCATTTATAATGCACCACCTCCTTTTAAAATATTGTTTGTGGGGCCAGCATTGGTTGCCCATTCCTGCTTGGCCTGCAGGTGGCAGTGGTGAGCTGTCGTCTTTGCTGCAGTACTTGGGCTGTAGGGACACCCACAGTACCTTTTTTTTAGATTTTTTTTAGATTACTTACAGTGTGGAAACAGGCCCTTCAGCCCAACAAGTCCACACCGACCCGCCGAAGCGCAACCCACCCATACCCCTACATTATCCCTTACCCCTTACCACTATGGACAATTTAGCATGGCCAATTCACCTGACCCGCACATCTTTGGACTGTGGGAGGAAACCGGAGCACCCGGAGGAAACCCACGCAGACACAGGGAGAACGTGCAAACTCCACACAGTCAGTCGCCTGAGTCGGGAATTGAACCCGGGTCTCCAGGCGCTGTGAGGCAGCAGTGCTAACCACTGTGCCACCGTGCCGCCCAAACTGTTAGGGAGAGGGGTCCAGGATTCGGACGCAGTGATACTGAAGGAACGGTGATATAGTTCCAAGTGCCAGGCTGATAGAGGAACTTGCAGGTGCTGGTGTACCCATGTATTTACTGCCCTTCACGTTCCAAGTGGTTGCAGGTTTGGAAGATGCTGCTGAAGGGGTTTTGATGAGTTACTGTAAACGGTGTTGCTAATTTAACATCACCATTAACTGTGTAATTTATATTACACAACATCACACCTCACATGAATTATTCCCATTTATTTATTTGTCATCTCACACTCACTTGTCAATCATGGTCTTAAAATCCAGAACACCAGAGATCAGCTTAGCTGCAAACCTAGGAGAGAACAGGGACAGACATCTGCATTAAATACCAGCCAACACACAACTGCTGGTTTTCACTGTCTACAACGGTGTTAATCATTACATTTAATCAACAAAATCAACAACAGAAAGGACTATTTAACAGCTTTCACCATCTTAGACTTCCCAATGTGCTTCACAGTCCATCAAGTGCTTTCAGTGTGCAGTTACTGTTCTAGGATAACACATGATGCAGCTAATGTGTGCACAATGTGCTCCCACTAGGAGCACTATGGTCACTGTTTGGTTGCCATGAGTTGAGGGATAAAGATTGACACCAGGCAGAACTCCTGCTCTTCTTTCAAACCGCGGTGGCTAGATCCCACACTCCCTCCAGGTTTGCTGCTGCTACCCAGATCCATGCGATCAGCACTGAATTGGAAGTCAGGAGATTCTATGCCTAGACGCTTCGAAAGAAAACTGATGGGCTCTTATAGATAGGGAAGTCATGTTGTGGCTGTACAGAACTTTGGTTAGGCCACTACTGGAATACTGTGTGCAAATCTGAACTCCCTGCTTTAGGAGGGACATTGTGAAACTTGAAAGGGTTCAGAAAAGATTTACAAGGACGTTGCCATGGTTGGAGGGCTTGAGCTATAGGGAGAGGCTGAACAGGCTGGGGCTATTTTCCCTGGAGCGTCGGAGGCTGAGGGGTGATCTTTTAGAGGTTTATAAAATCATGAGACATAGATATGATAAACAGACAAGGTTTGGGATGGGGCAGTCCAAAACTAGACAGCACAGGTTTAAAGATGAGAGGGGTAAGATTTAGAAGGGACCTAAGGGGCAACTTTGTTCACGCAGAGGGGAGTGCGCGTAGGGGATGGGCTGGCAGAGGAAGTGGTGGAGGCTGGTACAATTGCAATATTTAAAAGGCATCTGGATGGGTATCTGAATAGGAAGTGTTTAGAGGGATATGGGCTAAATGCTGGCAAATGGTACTAGATTGATTTAGGATATCTGGTCAGTACGGACGAGGTAGACTGAGGGGTCTGTTTCCGTGCTGAAGAGCTGTAACTTAAGACCAACAATCCGACACAAAGAGTCTTGCATATGTTAGGAGCTACATAAATACTCAGAATCCTGTTAGCAAAAGGAATTTGTATATATATTGCACAATTTTCAATAAAAAGGGGTCATGGAGACAGTCAAACTTTGCTGTATTCCTACTGCAAAACCCCGAGTGATCAGAATCTACATTCCTGGTCTGGAAATGAAGATAGACAGTGAACTTGTCTATGTCATGATGGTCCAACCCAACAACACCCTGTTCTCATAAAATGGCGTCAATCCCTTCCTCATTCTGACGAGTGCAAGGTGAAGATCTCCAAACTCTAGTCTCCTTTTAGCAATGGTTAGACTTTGTATCTGTGGGTTGATCACGAGTTGGGCAGTGCTGTTTGATTTTTATCTAAATTCATTCATGGGATGCAGGTGTTACTGGCTGGGCCAGCATTTATGCTCATCCCTAGTTGCCCTTAAGAAGATGAGCTGCCTTCTTGAACTGCTGCAGTCCATGTGCTGTCATAGTCCAACAAAGCCCTTAGGGAGGGAATTCCAGGATTTTGACCCAGTGACGGTGAAGGAACGTTGATATATTTCCAAGTCAGGATGGTGAGGGGCTTGGAGGGGGCGGTGTTCCCATGTATCTGCTGCCCCTTGGAGGGGGCGGTGTTCCCATGTATCTGCTGCTCCTTGGGGGGGGGCGGTGTTCCCATGTATCTGCTGCCCCTTGGAGGGGGCGGTGTTCCCATGTATCTGCTGCCCCTTGGAGGGGGCGGTGTTCCCATGTATCTGCTGCCCCTTGAAGGGGGCGGTGTTCCCATGTATCTGCTGCTCCTTGGGGGGGGGGGGGCGGTGTTCCCATGTATCTGCTGCTCCTTGGGGGGGGGGCGGTGTTCCCATGTATCTGCTGCCCCTTGTCCTTCTCGAAGAAAGTGGCGATTTTTTTCAACTTAATCTTTGAAGTGCTCTTGCACCTGTTCTACCAGAGCTGCTCTCAGTAGTGTCCCGGAGATTAAGCCATTCATCCTGGTTACGAGAGGAGAATTGACAATTTGAGAGAAGGAAAGGGTGGTGTAGGTCAGAGCTGAGATGGTGTTAGGGATGCTGATAGTTGCTGCTTTTCTGTATTCATAAAGCCTTCACATGCAACTCACTGACAAAGGAGAAGGTAACAGGGTTGGAGACACAGTGACAGCAATCTGATCAAGAGGGAGGACATATGGGATGTCTTTGCCCTGGAACAGAAGGGAAATTTCACTCACAGAGAGGAAAATACAGCTATACACAGTGAAGGGTCAAAGAGTGAGAAAGGTAGCTCCAAATAATCTAAGATTAAGCTAGTACCAAAAGCAGTTGTCTGGCATTGTTCCCATTTCTGAGGTAAAGTTTACCCTGTACAAAGGTTGGGCTGAAAATTGAGCAACAGAAGGAGTGGAACAGATTATTGAGCCACAGCAAGATAAGGAAGCAGAATGAGAAGTACTGCACAGTAGAGTAGAAGGAAAGAGGATTAGCAAGATAGAGGGAGGAAGACAATAAAGTATGGCCAAAGAGACAGTGGAACGTGAAGACTGAGCAACAGCAGACACAGATGGCGTAGAAGAGAGTGCACAACATGTGATGTTCCCTAAAAACGGCCCTTTTTCCTGAAGGTTTGGCCATTGCTATCATATGATGCCAATTGTTGCATTATTGGGATGTTTAACTATGGCAGAGCTGCTGTATAAAGCAAACTGATATTGTTCAAGGGTTGGGAGTGGACGGGGAATTCTTCAACCAAAACCAGAAGCTGTTGTTGTTTCTTTCTCCCAGTCCAATGTGGAGAATGGAGGATAGCTGCAGATTTCCTACTTCGGGTGAGATCCGTGTCCTCAACACCTTCAACACTTTACCAATGAGCTCCAGTGAACATACCAACAGGAAACACAAGGAGCTGATACAATTTAGAACTCAGGCTTGGAAAACCTCATCTGCCGAAAACAGGACAGAGCTGAACAGAAGAAAAAGTGATGTCAGGGCTAAGTCTGATATGTCCCAACCTCTCCCTCACTACTTTCACTAGTGGGCAGGTTAGTTCTCAGAAAGCACAGATTTATCATAACTGGTAATAGAACCAGAGGCAGCAAGAAAACCAATACACAGAATGTTGTGGTCATGTGGAACATGCTGCCTCAGTGGCAGCTGATTCTTTCCCAAGGGATTTGGTCAAATATTTTAAGTGGCTCAGTGGTTAGCACTGCTGCCTCGCAGCACCAGGATCCCAGGTTCGATTCCAGCCTCGGGCGACTGCCTGTGTGGAGTTTGCACATTCTCCCCGTGTCTGCGTGGGTTTCTTCTGGGTGCTCCGGTTTCCTGCCACAGTCCAAAGGTGTGCAGGTCAGGTGAATTGGCCATGCTAAATTGCCATAGTGTTAGGTGCATTAGTCAGAGGGGGTGGGTTGCTCTTCGGAGGGGTCGTTGGGACTTGTTGGGCCGAAGGGCCTGTTTCCACTCTGTAGGGAATCTAATCTAATGAAAAAAAGGATTTTCAGGCCAAGCGAAAGAGGGGAGGAGTGGGACTAACTGGATAGCTCTTTCAGAGAACCAGAGGCTGAATAGCCTCTTTCTAGGTGCATTATTCTACAGATACATTCCAGTTGAGAATGTGGAAAACAATACAGACTGGAGTTATATCTCTTTCTGTTAGTTCCAGCCCCAGCTAATTTAAGATGAATTTTGTACTGCCTGACCATTACCTGAGCTGCCCCTGGCGGTCATAGTAATCTTGCTTCGGCAGCACCACACCAGGGCTGGAATGGATTACCACGGGAAGTCTGTATTCCAGATAGGCCGTCCTCAACCACCAGTCAGAGAGCTGGACAAGGCAGACAAGAGATAACGTGAGCTTTGAGAAACAATGATCACATGAGAATCCAGATAGGAAACAGGGATTAGCAAAGGCAACCTGTGCAGAGTTGCTGCTAAGTGCTGCCTGATGCACACATACAAGTTTTGCAATAGAAGGCAGTCAAGTGGAGAGGCCCAGAGTGATATTAGGTTCCATCTATAGCCTTGGGTGGCCACATTCTCAAAAATGAATCTGGGGGAAGACAGCCTTAACACTCACCCACACTATTAAACAGCCTGAACCAGCTCTCAGGATCCAAAGTTTTCCTGCTCCAGCCATTGCTCATTCACCCCTTTACTCACAACCCCCATTACTCAGACATTTAGCTTTGGTGTTATTTTCAACTGATTTCACGGGAAAACTGTGGGGATTTGGGTTCTATTGGAGGGGTGGAGGAGCAGGAGTGTGAAGAGCAAATGAACATACAAATTAGGAACAGATATAGGCCAGTTGGCCCTTTGAGTAATGTGCATCTGCAAAATAAAAAGCTGATTTTAAAGAAATATGTGTGTGAAAGGTTAGCTCCACTTCCATCCTTTACTGCATGGCTTTCCAAGGGGAACAGAGACGCCTCTGTCCTCTGTGGATTGATGCACTGGGACTACCACGACAGAGATGGAATGAGAATGACGAGAATGTGTCATTGCATCTGTCCTGTGCCAGAGAACAGAAGGACATATTCCAATACAGCTATTGGAGCTTGGATTAAATGGCTAGCACACTGAGCACAGCACAACCATACACTGATAGAGTAATGCCTACAATAATAAAAAAAAATTCATTCACAGGATGTGAGCCTCAATGACTAGGCTAGTATCCATTGCCCATCCCATCATCTGCCACGGCAGGATTTGAATCCAGGTTCCTGAACGACCAGCCCTGTGTTAAAACCATTGGTCTACTGTAGTCTTCTAACTGCTGCATCAAACACTGGTCTCTGACATCCTGCGTGACAACTCATCTTGCTCTAAAAACCCCATCCCATATGAAGCAGACCTCCTTAGTTGAGCATTTATGAGGAACGTGTACTTGTTACTGCCTCCTTCCCCGAATCAGTGTGGGAGTTCCTTGCTCACACACATTCCTGAAGCCCATTTGATTTATTACAGCTGTAGAGGGTACCAATGAGATCAGGAACTCAGCCCACTGCCAGTCCGTTCATTATGGGACGTGTTCAATGAGCAGAACTGTTGGCACAGACAACCACGGTGAGGCATTTCTTCCAACATGACAACCAAGTCATATTGTGGCGTAGAAGAAATTTCCTGAACCGTGGGCAAAAATGTGACTAGTGGAGCTGGGGATTAATACGAATATTTTCAGCACAGGTATAATGGGCCAAATGGCCTCCTTTCTGCTGTATGATTTAGGGATGATAGTGCAATTAGCTTTACACCACCACGGATATTTGGCTACACTCAACTAATATTTCAAAAACTTCATGCATGGGAGGTGGGCATTGCTGACTGGGCCAATATTTATTACCCATCTCCTGCTGTCATAGAGTCATAGAATCAGGTGCACAGCACAGAAACAAACCCTTCGGTCCAACCTGTCCATGCCGACCAGTTATCCCAAACCAATCTAGTCCCACCTGCCAGCACCCGGCCCATATCCCTCCAAACCCTTCCTATTCATATACCCATCCAGATGCCTTTTAAATGATGCAATTGAACTAGCCTCCACTATTTCCGTCTGGCAGCTCATTCCGTACATGCACCACCCTCTGCGTGAAAAAGTTGCCCCTTAGATCTCTTTTATATCTTTCCCCTCTCACCCTAAACCTATGCCCTCTAGTTCTGGACTCCCCCACCCCAGGGAAAAGACTTCGTCTATTTATCCTGTCCATGCCCCTTATGATTTTATAAACCCCTATAAGGTCACCCCTCAGCCTCCGATGCTCCAGGGAAAACAGCCCCAGCCTATTCAACCCGATAGCTCAAATCCTTCAACCCTGGCAACATCCCTGTACTATCTCTTCTGAACCCTTTCAAGTTTCACAACATCCTTCCAATAGAAAGGAGACCAGAACTGCACGCAATATTCCAAATGTGGCCTAACCAATGACCTGTACAGCTCCTGTCCTGGAGGCGGTCATGGTGAGATGCTTTCTTGAATTGTTGAGATGTTTGTCTCAAATCTTGTGAGCAATAGCTCACTCTGTTCCCACCATTTGGACATACTCAGTCAGTCAAAAATCAAAGCAACATCAGCCAGGAAACCAGAATTATACCCAGTTTTCAGTCTTCCTTGCTCTTCTTTCCAAGCTTGCTTGAAGCCTCTCTCCTACTCCACCCTTTTGGCCAAATTCTTTGACAATCTGCTTGGTGTTTTCTAACTCATCTTGGCTGACGATGGGCTCCAAGGCCAGCAGGTAGCGCTCGAGAGTCTGCTGGAGAGGAGGAACCGGCAGCCGAGGCAAAGATTTCTGATGGGCAAGGTACCGTCCAGGAAGCTTTGTGGGGGCTACGGGCCTCACTAAACATCCAGGCTTCAATGCGGAGAACCGGAGCTGAATAGAATAAAAAGAATTGTTTATGAACAGGTAGCAAATTAACAACAACGTGCATGGGCCTTTAGTGCAGGAAAATATCAAGGCTTTTCACTGCAGTGTCAACAAATCTTCACATCAGGCTACACAGGGGATATTAAGACAGATCAATGATTTAGATTTTGGGTATTATCTTAAAAGAGGACGGAGAGGCAGAAATTTATTGAGGGAATTCCAGAACTTAAGGCCCAGGCAGCTGAAGGCCTGGCTCCCAATAATGGAGTGATTAAAATCAGCACAAGGGGCCAGTATTGGCTAACCATGAAGATCATGGAGTTGTAGACCTTGGTTAACAGAGTCATAATGGGATAGGATGTGTCCATAGCTCAGCTTCACAAAGATCTTGCAACAAACTTCAGCCCAGGGTCCTTTTTACAATATACACTTGCCAAGATGTGTATGTTTTATTTGAATGTTTGCATATTAGCTCTTTGTTATTGGCAATGGCCATTGCAATGACTGGCCTCTACCATTGAATCATAAAGGCCAAGTCAGCAAGATGTCCAGTTTCATTTTATTACAATTTCAGTAAATATTATACCTCATAACTCGCATGATAACACATAATAAACACCTATGAGAGAACAGAAAACAGGAAAGATAAAATAAAGAATTAAAGAAATATACTAAAACCTTGCCTTTTTAAGGAAACCTCTTAACTGATGGCATTGCTAACATTTTTCACAAGGTTATATCTGTTACAACACAGACAATTCAGGTGAAGTGGTAACAGAGTGGTAATGTACTAACAATCCAGAATTCCAGGTCAATGTGCTTGTTCATTGGCTTGAATCCTAAACTATTGAATTTGATAAGAATCTGGAATAAAATGCCAGCCGAATTAGGCCCATGTTAACCATCACTGATTGCTGTAAACACACACCTGCTTCACGAAGGTCCTTTAAAATGAGGAAATGTGCTGTTTTTCTCTGGTCTAGCCTTCACATGACTCCAAACTCAGCAAATGTGGTTGACTCTGAACTGTCAGCAACTGTTGGAGGGCAACAACTGCTGGCCTAGACAATGATGCTCACATTCAATCAATAAATTAAAAATTATACACAATATTGTATATAATAGGAGGGCTGCATGTACACTCTGATCCTGCATTGGAAGGCTGTAGTCAATCAGCAGCTCCAGTGACTGACATCCTAGGTCAGCGATGTACCTTACTGGATTATAACTGTTATTTCAAACATCTCCCAGATAAACAGGAAGGGCAGCTTGCACGTTGTTCACTGACCTCCTCAGGGGTACTGATGTGCTGGTGAGGATTGAGCGAAGGGGCAGAAGTAACTATTAGCTCATTCAAAGAGCCTACAGTCACCAGGGACTAAATGAAGGAAAGCCAAGTTGATCTTAAGCCACCTCCACTGAGCTCTCACCAGGATTCAGTCTCGATGGCAAAGCAGACATTGCTGATTACTCTATAACCGTGAACTATTATGAGTCAGCAATTATAAAAATAACAAATTGCCTAATTTCTACCCCCACAGACTCATTCACGTGGCTATTCTTCACTGGAACCTGGATGCTGATTATTGTTGAGTAATTCAACAGTTGTTGCATCATAGCTAAATCCAAACCATCTTCACCATCACCTTGCAAACCTGTAACCTTTATTACCCAGAAAGACAAGGCCAGCAGAACCATGGGAACACCACTATGTGCAAGTTCTCCTCCAAGGCCTGCACCATCACCATTCGCAAGTATTTTGGCCCTCCTTCCTTGAAGCTCCCTTCTGTCACTGTGGGTGTCCCTACACCACATGGACTGAAAATCAAGGTGCCAGCTCACCACCACGTTTTCTAAAGCAACCAATGATGTACAATAAATGGTGGCCTTGCTCACATCTCAAGAACAGATACATAAAAAAGATCCACACACTTGTTTTCCAACAAAGGTTACTGCAGTGATTGAGAGTGGATTCCCCAAGTGAGCTCAGGACACTAACACTGCACAAAAACCTTCATTCCTGAGCCCTACTATCTTCAGCTACTTCAATACCTTTCTCACCATGAGGTCAGAAGTGTGAATATTCACTGAATGTACAATATTCAGTACTATTCATGTCTTCTCAATTACTGAAGCAGTTGGTGTTAAAATGTACTAAGACATGGACAACATCCAGGCCTGTGCTGACAAGTAACACTCACGCCACACGAGTACTGGACAATAACCACATCCAATATGACAGAATTTGACCATTACCCCTTGACATTCAATGGCATTAAGCTCACTGAATCCTCCACTATCAACATAATCAAGGGTTACCATTGACCAGAAACTGATTTGGACTTGCCATACAAATAACCAAATTGGAAATTGCTGGAGGAATGCAGCAGGTTTGGCAGCATCTGTGGACAAGAAGGGTTACTGGACTTGAAACATTAATTCTGCTTTCTCTCCATAGATGATGCACATCTGCTGAGTTTCTCCAGGATGTTCTGTTTTTGTTTCATATTTCCAGCATCTGCAGGTCTTTATTTTATTTTAACCATTTAAGTACTGTTGCTACAACAGCAGGTCAGAGATTATGGATTCTGAGGTGAGTATCTCACTTCCTAAGTCCTCAGAATATGTCCACCATTTACAAGGCGTGTGATGGAACACACTCCACTTGCCTGGATGGAGGCAGCTCCAATAACACTCAAGAAACTGGACATACTTCACAACAATGAAAATTATCTTTGTTCAGCTCCCCATTTGATACCTTCAATGTTCACTCCCTCCACCATGAAGGTACATTAGCAGCAGTGTGTACCATCTCCAAAATGCAATGCAGCAACTCACCAACAGTCTTTCAACAGCACCCTTGAAACCCAGTGACCAATAACATTGGGAAGGTCAAGGACAGCAGATACAGGTGAACACCACTACCTTCCAAGTCCCCTCTAATTCATTCACCATCCTGACTTAAAGTCATCGAGATGTACAGCATGGAAACAGACCCTTCGTCTAATGTTTCATGCTGACCAGATGTCCTAAATTAATCTAGTCCCATTTGCCACTGTTCCTTTACTGCTATTGGTTTCAAAAACCTGGAACTTCCTTCCTGACAGCACGTTGCTTATCCCAAGGACTGCAGTGGCTCAAGATAACAGCTCCACACCATCTTCTCAAACTCAATTATGAATGAGTCATAAATTCTGGCCTAACCAGCAAAACCCTCATCACAAGAAAAACTCACCACCTCCAAATTCTGGAGGTCAGTTGACTGTGGATGGAAGCTAGGTTGGTTCTGGGGTATCCTTCTTGATGTTTACAGTTCTGTTTGAGCGTGGACAGAGTACTTTCTTGCCTTTTCTTACCTAACACTGCAGAACTGCCAGAATACAGACCTTGGCTTTGCTAAACCTGCCCACTTGGATAGCAGATCAGAGTGGTTAGAGCTTTAAAGCAGACATCATGTTAGTGGAAAAGGAGTGTTAGTTTTGTGTTAGTGGAAGGAGCTGACTGCTGCTTTGTTCAATAGATTTTCATTTGTAAATATTCATACTGTACCTTCAGGAAATCCTTCTTTCTATCCATCGTGGAAACATAAACATAAAAGCCAAAAGCACAGCCCCTCCTTTAATTCTGCCCTGCTTGTTTACCACTCCAGAGCAGTTAATCTGGGGTTGAAATGATACACACATGTAATGAGGGCTGTGTCTTAACAGCCTTCTCCTCCCTCGTTCTAAATCTGTCAAAAACAAAACATAAAATAAAACAAAAGGAAAAAGGCCAGATATTTCACTGCTGATATCAATACAGTCCAGATGTTTAGAAGAAACTGCTGAAGATTCCCATTCCCGGGCTGTTTCTTCAAATTGTCTTTGCAGATTCCGGAATGTCGAGGTGTGCAGGAATTGAATAACCTTACAGCAGCCACTCGTGTCAATGTGGCTGTGCTACCTGGGAACATGGGCTGAGAATGTTCATGAGAAATTCCTGACTTTGTACCCTCAACCAGGACAATAGCAGAATGGCTGGAACAATGTCAGATGATGTGGAGAAGACCAGTTCAGACAAAAGGAGATATTAGCTGAAAATGTGTTGCTGGAAAAGCGCAGCAGGTCAGGCAGCATCCAAAGATCAGGAGAATCGACGTTTCGGGCATGAGCCCTTCTTCAGGAACAATTAATAATAATAATTAAAGAGGAGATATTACCCAAGCCAGGCACTCAACAGACACTAACTTACTTGCTGAATATTTTTAGCATTGTCTGTTATAAAAACATAAAACGATCTAAGCCAGTTTCCTGCTCCTGATTAGGAGTGATACGAATGGCAAAGGATTGGGGTCGGCTGTGATACCCTAATTGTTAAATGTCTGCCTCTCTCCCCACGACACCATGCTGTTGTATCACATGTTGTTCGAGATGAGGCCCTGGTGGTGGCCGATGCCTGACGAGCAGTGCTCTGCTCGACACCAACTCCATCAACAGTGGAAGCTGCTAGCAGCGTGTGTTAACTCAACTCATACATTTTATTCAGAGTTACATTACAGGTTAAATTCAAAGTTACATAAAGTATAATTGCAGTGTAATATAAATTTCTTTCAATAAGAGGCTCACTACACACAATTACAGATTATATTAAAAATTTATGGAAAACATACAGTGCAGGGATTTGACATTGTGTCCAGTCCCTTGATGTGTTATGGTAGAAGAACATTTAAGTTCTGTCCTTTCCCCTGTAAGTTTCAGTGGCAGCTGCCCCAAGTGCTCCACAACACACATTCCTGAACTTCGGAACATGTCAGTTTCCTGGACATGCTGACAAGTTTCAACCAGACCCAAAGGTCATCGATTACTGAGGTGACAGCCCTCACTGCATCCCCGGGAAAAGCCCAAACAGCACAGAGTCCTGCATCACACAGCTTTTGGGAGGAACCCTCACCGAAATCATCCTTCTTTGCAAAAACACACTCCGTAAGGTGGTGAGTGATGGGTCTTCCCTGCCACAGCCACCTACAGGACAGTGGATGGTATGGGGTGACATCTGGAGCTACAGGAACAATCTGACAAGGAGGGGCCTCCTTGTTACTGAACAACCTACATCTTGGTGAAAACAAAGGGCTCTGATGAAGAGTCATCTAGTCTTGAAGCGTTAACCTGCTCTCTTTCCACAGACGCTGCCTGACCCACTGGGATTTCCAGCATTTTTTGTTTTCAGTAAAGAATCCAACAACTGCAGTAATTTGCTCCGGCCTAAGCTACATCCTGGTGTTTGTTTGAAAGTTACAAGTAAAGAGATGATGGATGAGCAGGACTTGGTTATCAGACCTTTTAACCTGCTCTGCCACTCAGTAATAACATTACAGATTTGATTATTCCTATGTACCTCAAATAACACACAGATTCTTGACAAACAGCCTAAAAATATTCAAAATCTATTTCCACAGCCTTTTGACAAAGAGAGTCCCTGAAATTCACGACCCTCTGAGAAAATAAATCTCCTTACCCGGTCTTAAATGGACAACTCCCGATTTTCAAACAGTGATCCTCTTTCTAGAATCTCCCTCAAATGGAAACCTTTTTTTGCATGCACCCTGTCAAGTCTTTTAACTTTAAAAGAATACAAGCCTAGTCTAAGGGCTTATGGTGCAGTGGTAATGTCCCTACCACCATGCCAGGAGGCCCAGGTTCAAGTTCCTTGTGCTCCAAAGGTGTGTAACAGCATTGCCGGACAGGTTGATTAGAAAGTTTCTCCCTAGCCTGTCTATCCTTTCCTCACAAGACACTCCGCCCATTGCAGACATTAGTCCAGTGACCCTTCTCTGAACTGCTTCCAAAGTATTTACATCCTTTCTTTAATAAGGAAACAATACTACACAGAACACTTCAGATGAGATTTCATCAATGTCCTCTGTAACTCCCTACTTTCGTATTTAATTCCCTTTGCAATGAATGAAGACATTAGCTTTTCTAATTACTTGCTCTATCTGCACTGACCTTTTGTGGTTCATTTACCAGGACACTCAGATGCTGCTGGATCTCAGTGCTAGGCAATTTTTCACCATTTAGATTAAATGGTTTTCATTTTTCTTGCCAAAGTGGACAATTCCACACAATAGGAGAAAGTGAGGACTGCAGATGCTAGAAATCAGAATCGAAGAGTGTGACGCTGGAAAAGCACAGCAGGTCAGGCAGCATCCGAGGAGCAGGAGAGTCAATGTTTCAGGCATAAGCTCGTCATCAGAAAGGTCGATTCTCCTGCTCCTTGGATGCTACCTGACCGGCTGTGCTTTTCCAGCAACACATTCTTCAATTTCACACAATACTCAATTTGCCAAATCTTTCCCCAGTCTCTAAACATATCTATATCCCTCTGTAGCTTCTTTAGCTCCTCTTTGCAACTTAATAATCTTTCTTAGTGTTATCTGCAAATATAACAACTACTCTAACAGAGCTCAGCTTTCTTCACAACTCGATAGGGTGGATACAAATGGGATGGCTCCCTTATCAGGAGTCCAAAACCAGAGGAACCAGTCTCAGAATGAGGAGCAGCTATTTAAAACAGAGATGAGGAGGGATTTCTTCACTAGGAGGCTAATGAACCTTTGGAATTCTCTGCTCCAGAAGACTGTGGAAGTTTAATAATTGAGCATGTCCAGGACAGAAATTAGAATGAGAGAGACTAATGACAAAGGGATTATGGAGATAATGTTGGAAAATGGTGTTGTGGTGGATGACCACATATAACAACATAATTGTTTTTTGTCTTGCACTTATCAGAAGAATTTGCAAGAATACCAATTCAAGGGGAAACCATTATTTATGTTGTATGACTGTTCTGACAAAATGGTGTTGACAGCAATCTAGGTTTATTCAATATCTTGATTCAGGTGCATGACACTGTAATCTTTTGCTATAAATTCTGTGTCTTATGATCCTGCTCCATAGCTACTTGATGAAGGAGGAGCACTCCGAAAGCTGGTGCTTCCAAATAAACCTGTTGGACTATAACTTGGTGTTGTGTGATTTTTAACTTTGTTCTGACAAAACCAAGTTCGTAAAATCAGGAAGGGCGTAGATAAGGTGAATAGCAAAGTTCTTTTCCCTAGGGTTGGGGAGTTCAAAACTAGAGGCCATACTTTTAAGGTGAGAGGACAACGATTTCAAAGGGAACTGAGGCACAAGGTTTTCACACACAGGGTGGTTCAGAGGTGGAATGAACTGCCAGAGAAGGTGGTAGGTGCACGTATGACATTTAAAACACATGTGAACTGGTACATGAAAGGGTTAAAGTGATATGGACCAAATGCAGGAAAATGGGATGAGCTTAGTTTGAGAAACCTAGTCACCATGGATGAGTTGTTACGAAGGGTCTGTTTTGAGCTGCACGATTCTATGACTCTTAGAGGGGTGCTCAAAGAATTGTCTTTCCTCTGGTCCAGGCACAACAAAGCAAATGGGAGAATCAAGTGTCAATGACCTTAACAAGTGATGGAAAAGTCAGGAATCAAACCTGGGAGATGATATTTTTGTATTTAACCTCAGTTTAAGCAGTCAGTAAAGGCAGACATGCTGCTCAGATGCAGCTGTTCCTGGGGAAATAAGGCAAGTTGGAAGTCAATGTCACACTACTCAGTCTACAATGCACAGTTACACAGAGAGCTATATCTGGATAGAATCCGCTATTAATATAACACCATGCCCTTTATAACTAAGCCAGTAGAATGGTGCATTAGGCAGAATTGTTTGGTCATTATTTCATACTAAATGGTAAGTTTGCTTCTTTATCAGGCTGGGAAACACAGCATCCTCACTAAAGCTGAAAATAAGCAACCATTTCATTCCACTATGCACATTGGCATAAATATTCAGTAGAAATGTTCAATTGGAGTTTTGTACATATAATTCTGCATGGTATATATCTACACAGGCACAGACATGGACCATTTGGCCCAAGGGGCAATTTGATTGAAACATATAAAATCTCGGGGAGGTCTTGACGGGGGTGGATTCGGAGAGGATTCTCTGGTGGAAGAATCTAGCACTAGGGTCACTTTTTAAAGATCAGGGGCTACCCATCAAAAACAGATATTAAGGATTATTTTTCCTCTCAGGAGGACTGTGTGTCTATGGAGCTCTCTTCGTAAAGAAAGGTGGTGGAAGCAGAGTTTGGAATATTTTTAAGGCACAGGTAGGTAGGTTCTTGTTAAGCAAGGGTAGGTGGGGTAGACAGGAATGTGAATTTAAGGTGAATGTGATTTTAGTCAAAAGGAGAATAGTTTGAGCGGTGAAACAGCCTGCTTCTGATTTGTATTCAAGTTGGAGCTCAACAGAATCTTACATATTAAAGCATCAACAGATAGGAATAGTGAGTGGGAAAGAGGAGTTGAGACAGATGATCAGCCATGATTCTACTAAATGGCAGAGTGGGTTCAAAAGGCTGAATGGTCTACTACTCCCCGATTTATATCCTTACAAAATTTTTCACTCATCCCTACAACATCATCTTCAGCAATTGGAGTGGAGAGGTGAAAAATAAAACTCAGATTGCATGCTTCGGATAAAGCCTATCACTTGCAAACCCTGACAAACTCTGCCAGCCTATCTGAACTTGCTGCCTTGGGAAAGCAGCCAAAATAATTGAAGATCCCACCCAAGTTATACTCTCTTCCATCAGGCAGAAGACACAAACATTTGAAAACATGTACCAACAGATTCAAGAACAGCTTCTTCCCTGTTGTTATCCGACTTAGGAACAGATCTCTCATATTAGAGCTGATCTTTCTTGGCACCTTCTCTGTAGCTGTAACACCACATTCTGTATGCTGTTCTATTATCCTGTGTTCTGACGTAAGGTATGATTTTTCTAGACAGCATGCAAACAATACTTTTCACAATATCTCGTACATGTGACGATAATAAATCAAATCAACTTTCAAAGCCATTCCCTAATTTAACTGTTAGTTTGCTTACACTGTCACACAAAACAAGCATTGGCTATGCATATGATGAAAGACAGCTTTTGAATTTGCGGAAAATATTTGAAGTTAAATATACAAATGCTCTGATCATCTGTTAGTGATGGGAGTGGAGCTATTTAATATATCATGCCCTTTGTAACCAAATAAATCCGGAGTTAGATTTACAGCCTCTGCTGAAGTGACTTCAGATCAGGAAGCTTGCAGTATATGCCACAGCCCTTTCTGCACCTTGGCTTTGTTTCATCGAGAATTATTAACCATCCATTACTGTTGTGTTTAACTTCTTATTTTAGTTTGGAGGCAAGCAAGTGTGCCATTAGAGTCAGAGAGATGTACAGCATGTAAACAGACTCTTCGGTCCAACTTGTCCATGCTGACTAGATCCCAACCTAATGTAGTCCCACCTGCCAGCACCCGGCCATATCCCTCCAAACCCTTCCTATTCATATACCCATCCAGATGCCTTTTAAATGTTGCAGTTGTACCAGCCTCCACCACTTCCTCCGGCAGCTCATTCCATACACGTACCTCCCTGCGTGAAGAAGTTCCCCTTAGGTCTCTTTTATATCTTTCCCTTCTCACCCTAAACCTATGCCCTCTAGATCTGGACTCCCCCACCCCAGGGAAAAGACTGTCTATTTACCCCATCCATGCCCCTCATAATTTTGTAAACCTCCATGAGGTCACCCCTTAGCCTCTGACATTCCAGAGAAAACATCCCCAGTCTATTCAACCTCTCCCTGTAGCTCAAATCCTCCAATCCTGGCAGCATCCTTGTAAACCTTTTCTGAACTCTTGCAAGTTTCACAACATCCTTCCGCAATAATCCAAAACTGGCCTAACCAATGTCCTATACAGTCCCAAAATGACCTCCCAACTCCTGTACTCAATACTCTGACCAATAAAGGAAAACATACCAAACGCCTTCTTCTGGGAAAGACTAGAAACAGATTGGCATAGTCTCAGAACAAAAGGGTGCCTATTTAAGGCCGAGATGAAGAGGAATTTCTTCTCTCAGAGGTTTATATATATCTTTGAACTCAATGTCACAGAGAACTATGGGACCATGACCTCATATTTTTAGGGTAAGGTCAAAAGTTAAATGATACCAGGTTATAGTTCAATACATTTATTTGAAATCACGAGCCTTCATAGCACTGGTCCTTCATCAGGAGAAGGAACAGCACTCCTAAAGCTTGTGATTTTGAATAAAACTGTTGGATTACAACCTAAAGTTATGTGACTGCTGACCTTGTCCACCCCAGTCCAACACTGACACCTCCATGTTATATTTAAGATGTTGGTCGGTTGGAGGATCAAAGGTTGTGGGAGTAAAGGACAGGGAAGCATATGTGTGGAATGTCGGATCAGCCGTGATCATGTTGAATGACAGAATAAGTTCGAGGTCGACCAGCCTTCTCCTGTTTCCAGTTCTTGTGGTCTTATGCTGGTTTCCTCCCCACCCTGACCAGGAGTACAGTAACCAGAACAGGACTGCTTTCAGGCCTCAATCTCACACCGAATGGTTTTACAGCTTGAACTCTTACCACAGTGCACTTTAGGTCCTGTCATGATGTGGGCTCCTTTCAGTACAGCTAACCCATTTTCATCCCCTCTCAGACCCTGCCCCACCTCCATCTTCTTTATCTGCACCCCCTTACACCTCTCCCCCCCCCCCCCCCCCCAGTCCTGAAGAAGGGTTACAACTGAAACATTGACTTCTTCACCTCCTGATGCTGCCAGGCTTGGTGTGTTCTTCCAGCCTCCTGCTTGTCCACCCATTATCACCTTGCGAGCCTGTCTTCTTCCCTGGCTCACCATCCACAATCCCTTTGCCTAATTTTAACTCTCTCCCTCTGGACTCCATGATGTGGACGTGCCGGTGTTGGACTGGGGTATACAACGCTAAAAATAAAATCACACAACGCTAGGTTATAGTCCAATAGGTTTATTTGGAAGCAGTAGCTACGGCTCCTTCACCAGGTGTAAATTCTGCATCTTATGATCCTGCTCCACAGCTACCTGATGAAGAAGCAGTGCTCTGAAACCCAGTATTTGCAAATAAACCTGTTGGGACGATAATCTGATGAGATTAGATTAGATTACTTACAGCGTGGAAACAGGCCCTTCGGCCCCACAAGTCCACAGCGACCCGCCGAAGCGCAACCCACCCATACCCCTACATTTACCCCTTACCTAACACTACGGGCAATTTAGCATGGCCAATTCACCTGACCCGCACATCTTTGGACTGTGCGAGGAAACTGGAGCACCCGGAGGAAACCCACACAAACTCAACACAGTCAGTCGCCTGAGTCGGGAATTGAACCCGGGTCTCTGGCGCTGAGAGGCAGCAGTGCTAACCACTGTGTCGCCCACCATCGTCTGGTGTTGGGTGATTTTTAACCTCTGAACTTCTACCATCTGCTCCCCATTTCCAACCCCCACCATCATCAAGATAAATACCACTTTTTCCTAGAGACTGTCAGTTCTGAAGAAAGGTGAACGGACTGGTGCACATTTAACACTTGCCCGTCTGTCTCTCTCCACTCCCTTCGTGACTCCCTCGTCAGATCCACACCTCCCACCAACCCAACCTCCACCCCCAGCACCTTCCCCTGCAACCACAGGAAATGTAAAACTTGCGCCCACACCTCCACACTCACTTCCCTCCAAGGCCCCAAGGGATCCTTCCATATCCGCCACAAGTTCACCTGTACCTCCACACACATCATCTATTGCATCCGCTGCACCCGATGTGGCCTCCTCTATATTGGTGAGACAGGCCGCTTACTTGCGGAACGCTTCAGAGAACACCTCTGGGCCGCCCGAACCAACCAACCCAATCACCCCGTGGCTCAACACTTTAACTCTCCCTCCCACTCCACCGAGGACATGCAGGTCCTTGGACTCCTCCATCGCCAGAACATAACAACACGACGGCTGGAGGAGGAGCGCCTCATCTTCCGCCTGGGAACCCTCCAACCACAAGGTATGAATTCAGATTTCTCCAGTTTCCTCAGTTCCCCTCCCCCCACCTTGTCTCAGTCGGTTCCCTCAACTCAGCACCGCCCTCCTAACCTGCAATCTTCTTCCTGACCTCTCCGCCCCCACCCCACTCCGGCCTATCACCCTCACCTTGACCTCCTTCCACCTATCCCACCTCCATCGCCCCTCCCCCTAGTCCCTCCTCCCTACCTTTTATCTTAGCCTGCTTGGCTCTCTCTCTCTTATTCCTGATGAAGGGCTTATGCTCGAAACGTCGAATTCTCTATTCCTGAGATGCTGCCTGGCCTGCTGTGCTTTGACCAGCAACACATTTGCAGCTGTGATCTCCTCCCATATACTGCCAGACCTGCTGAGTTTCTCCAGTAATTTGTGTTTTTATTGCAGAGGGAGAGAGGGGGAGAGGAGAGAGGGGGAGAGGAGAGGGGGGGAGAGGGAGGGAGAGGGAGGGAGAGGGAGAGGAGGGGGGGGGAGAGGGGGGGGGAGGGGGGGGAGAGGGGGGGAGAGAGGGAGAGGGAGAGAGGGGCCCATCCCCCTCCCAGAAGGAACTGAGACACACAAACTCTGCAAATGCCACATCTGAGATACATAAGAGAGTCAGATATTGTTCACTTACCGCAGAACGTCCTAAAAGCGCCAACATTGTCGGTGTTGACCTCCAAACAAACCCTTATCCCTCCCCTTCCCGCCCCCTCAGGGACCCAGAAACTTCCAGCACCCCGCCCCCCACCCACTCCCCGGCATAGGCGGGGCTTACAACCTGACTGACAGCAACGCCGCCCAGTCACCGTCCTCGCGCTGACGTCAATGGCACGCCCCCGCCCAATCGGCGACGGCCTCGAGGGGGCCGCACGGGCCCAAACCTGTCCTGCCCCTGCCGCCATGTTTGTGCGGGGCACACGGCCCCTCACACGAAACAAAACCCACCCGTTATCTTGGCCCAGCCTTGTTAAGGGGAGATTAAACCCCCTTCTTTCCCTCACACGCGAAAACGTCGCCCAAGTCCGGGAAAGGTGGGCGAGAATACTAGTCGGGGGGCGGTGGAATGACCGTTTGCCCCTCACAATCATGGAGACCTTTCCCCGCCCCCTCCCCCTTCACGGTGTGCGCGCGGGGGAAACGGGCGCAAATAAAGTTCCTTTCAGTCTGTTGGCCGACACGTTGAATTACGAGCGAATTAATGTTTCCCTGGCTTTTTGACGCAGCCACGGAATGTTGGTTTGTGGGGGAGGAAGGGGTAATTAATAACAGGGCTGGAGTCAAAGGTGAGAGGTCGTGGGGGGTGGTTTGGAGTGTGGTTCCGGGTCGGATGTTGTGAGGGAGTTACCTGGAGCTGAATATGGCAGGTTCCAGTAAGTCAGGTCAGTCTCTGAGCAACAGACCACATTCATTCATTCATTCATTCAATGTGCTAATCTTTCAGCAAGTTGCATATGCAGGTGTTTGACTTGATGTGTGCAATTGTTTATCTTTTAAATTTGGTGTCCTCACAGTGTTACTAGGACTTACCCTTCATTGTGGTGAGGCTGTGCTTCATACCTCACACTGAAAGGATCCCCTTTCGTCTCTGAGTGCAGCAAATGCTGAATTTCTGAATCAGCATACGGTCGGGCTGCTGCCACCAGAAGTAGGAGAAGGCTGTTCAGCCCTTTCCAGCTTGTCCTGTCATTAGATGGACAGTATGGTCTCTATCTTCACATCATTTTGCTCCATCTCTATCAGAGCCCTTGTCAATACCACATTGCTTGCTGGGCCAGCTTGGGCATAGATGTGGCAAAGAGTTGCTGGGTACCTCAGGGCCTAAAGCACTGATTAGTAAGTTTGTGGATGATGCAGAAGTTGGTGGTATAGTTGACACTGATGAAGGTTACCTAAGATGACAAAGGGATCTTAATCAATTGACCCAATGAGTTGAGAAGTGACAGATGGAGCTTAATTTGGATAGATGTGATGTATTACATTTTGGTAAAATGAACAAGAGCAAGACTTATACAGTTAATGGTAGGGCCTGTATGTTGTTTTCAAAGAGGGAGACCTAGGGGTTCAGGTGCATTCTCTGAAAGTTGCATCACAGGTAGACAGGATGGTAAAGGAGGTATTTAGCAGGCTTGCCTTCATTGCTCAGACCACTGAGTATGAGTTGGGTGTCATGTTGAAGTTGTATAGGACATTGGTAAGGCCACTTCTGGTCCTGATCATCCTGCTATAGGAAGGATATTACTAAATTGGAGACGGTTCCAAAAAGATTTGTGAGGATGTTGATGGGACTGGAGAGTTTTAAATGATAAGGATAGGTTGGGACGTTTTTTTCACTGGAGTGTAGGAAGATGAGGGGTGACCGTTGTAGAGCTCTATGAAGTCATGAGAGGCATAGATAAAGTGAGTAGCAAACATCTTTTCTCTAGGGTGGGTGAGTTCAAAACTAGGGGTATGTTTTTAAGATGAGAGGAGAAAGATCCTGAGGAGCAACCTTTTCCCACACAGATGTTTGTATATGGAATGAACTGCTAGTGGAAGTGGTAGATGCAGGTACAGTTACAACATTTAAAAGGCATTTGGAAAGGTACATGAACACAAAAGGTTTAGAGGCATATGGGCCAAATGAAGGCAAGTTTGGTTTGGGAAACTTTGTCGGCAGGGAGGGGTTGGACTAGAGACAAACCCCTCCCCATTGCTCAAATAAAAAGTCCTGGTGGAGCCTAGAAACCATTTTTGGTGGTAATGTCAAGGTTGTTTGGAGGAAGATTCTGGTTACATTGAAAAGATCAAAGCCTGAGATGGTGTAATAGATACAGCAAAATTGATTTTTAAAAAAATTAATTTTCTTCTCTCTTTCCCTGAAGGTATTGACTCTAATTTGGGTACAGTGCCAATAAGTATGCAGAGACAGTGCATGTCTGTAAATTGTGCAGTGATTGGGGGGTTGGGGTGGAGGGCACAATCCACTGGAGCCCAAGTACCTGTCCTCCCCTGATCCCTGTGAGTGACCCCCTGCTGATCAAGAGCAGGAGCACTGGCTGATTTTTCTCTCAGGCACTTGGCTGGAGCTGACTGTTGTAATTTCACAGGAGCGCAAGTTTATTAATTGGACCTAGAGCCATCGGTTTGTGATGCCAGCATTGCACCACTGTGCGACGGGAAACTTGCACAGTTCAGGTTTTAAAAAAACAGGAAAGCTTGGTTGCATGACTCACAAGGAACCTCACGATGGGTGTCCTTTTATCAGGTCTTAAAACTTCGATTCACAAACCCTAGTGCAGCATGAGTGATTCCTGTCTCTGAAATGCTCCCAGGTGCTGACTGATCTTCATGATGAAGTTGTGCTTCTTTTGTAATGAGCTTTTCACCAGCTTTAATTGATTTTCCTCTTCTGCAATGTTTTCAAATCTTGATTTGGTGCAACGTTTCCCATTTTCAAGTTCTTAACTTAGTTATCATCAGTATAAAGGTGACCTGTTCGTTATAATTTTGCTGTTTGTGGGAGCTTGCTGCGTGCAAATTGGTTGCCATGCTTTGAACAGATGAGCGAGTGAATTCAGAGCAGGTGTAGGCCACTCGGCCCCTCCTGCCTGCTCCATTATTCGGTAGAATCGTGGTTACTCAACTCCACACACCCATCTACCCCAGATGCACTCTGACTTTCTAGTTGGTGAAGAATCCAACTACTGTTGCCTTTTTATATATTTTTAAAAAAAGTTAAATGATCCTGTCTTGTTCTGGTGAAGAGTTTCAAAGGTTGCTGGCTCTAGGAAAAAGGCCCTCATCTCCATTTTTAAATAGGAGACAATAGTCTCTGCTGGTTTCCTGTAAGAAAACAGTGGCAATACATTTTAATAAAGGAAGGTGTTCTCACCTCTATAAAAGGAAATTTCAAACTTCTTTTTAAAAGTATTGGAACATTATCTGATATGCACCATCACAACATCCTGCTCCTTGGATGTGTCAGGCTGTATGTGACACGCGATGTTTGGTGAGATTGTCCTATTGGATTGTTGGGAATGGCTGAACAAAAAAAGACAGTTCCATTGAATTCCCCCTCACTGTGGCTGGTGGCTGGTGGCTGCTTCATGCCATGACGACGGGATTTTGATTGATCGCTGACCACTCTCTTTACTGAGACCCTGACACAAGTTGATGAAGCCCTCAGTGAGGGAGAATTTTCTGGAGCCAGAGCTATAAAACCACCCAGTCCTCCCAAATGCTGTCCACCTATTACCCTCCACATCGTAAGTTGCTAGCATGCTATGTCCCAAAGTAATCATTCCTGAACGTTCATTCAAAGTTATAAATTTGGTCAAGTAAATAAGATGTAACTAAGCTGGTCAGTCACCAGAGGGACCCAAGTTGAAGGCAGTTTGTAAAAAAAAAAACCCCCAGGAGGAAGGCTGAGGAAAGTGTTGGCTGAAGGGGTGGTGGGAGCAGAAGGGGAGAGGTTTGCAAGACTGTGAGGAAAGAGCAAGGTTGTGTTAGATCAAAGCAACAGTACAGATGTAACGGCTGTGTTGCACTGTTTTATGACAGAAATCTCTCAGATTTGCATTTTTACGCGTGTAAACCCACACCAATCACTGTCTGAGGAGGACACCCCAACACAGGGTTGGTGAGTGCTGGGTGTGCAATCTCTCTGCTGGTTCGGACTGAGGGAACACACTAGCTCTAATATCCAGGGCTTGCCTCTGCACTGGAGCTATTCTTCACTCAATAAAATAACACGAGAGACCCCCATCAATGACTCTTAAGTTCACATGACCCACAGTCTTCCCACAGTTCTGCAATCCTTTTCCTTGTCGGGTCTTTCAGGAGAAGGGGGACACACTGGCAATGTCACTCGATCAGTAATCTAAAACCTCCGGCTAATCTTCTGGAACATGGGTTTGAATCCCACCATGTCAGATGGTGAAATTTGAATTCAATAAAAAGATCAGAATCTCACAGCAGCCACTTTAATTGTGGTTAAATCCCATCTTGTTCACTAGATTTCAGGGAAGGAAATCTGCCATCCTTACCTGGTCTGGCCTCCGTGTGGCTCCAGACCCATAGCAATGTGGTTGACTCTGAACTGTCCTAGGAATGGCTGGCCTGGCCAGTGATGCCCATATCACGTGTATGAATGAAGAAAGGATCCAGTTCCCTTTAGTTCCTATTGAATCTAGTTGCAATGCCGATTCAGGCTGCATGTCCCAGATCACAGCTTTTTTTTTTCTGTGGGATTCTTCTTTTAAGTCTCACTTTCTAAAGGTTTACTGGGTAAATAGGCCTCCTGCAACTGTGCTGTGGTGTAGAGAGGCAAGGATGTGCAATGTTTGAAAGCTATCCCAGGCTATGGGTGGTCTAATTGGCTTCAGCACTGCTAGGTTAGAGGTGGTGGAACCATGCAGCAGGAGTTATAGAGGCCAGTGATGAGGCTACTGGCCTGACAGTCCAGGGACCACATGCTCAGATTCCTTTTGTGTGCATTTTCAGAACCTGAATCTGAGAAAACATCTGATTGTAAAAAGACTCCTCTTAGTAAAAGTGACCATGTAGCCATCAGATTGACCCAAATGGGATTTTATGACACTAATAACCTCACTGTCCTTACTCAGCCTGGTCCTGCACGTGACTGCAGATCTGCACGGTTGCCCGCTGAAGAGACCTGACAAGTTATTTTGTTCAAGAAACCCATCCGCACATCATCTTGAGGGCAACCAGGAGATAGCCACTAAATGCCCATGTCCTGAGGATGAATTGAGGAATGATAACCTCCTCTTGAATGTTGTGAGCCAGTGTGTACAGGGGAGACTCGCTGAATCCAAGGCCAATCTTCATCGACTGGCCTTGCACCCCACCTGTTTGATAAAGTGAGCCTGCATTGACCAGACTCCGGTTAAACTCTCGCTACCCTGTCAGGTCGGGAACGTGTTTGCGATTTTGGTGAAGATTTGTAGCGTGTCTTGTTGCAGGTTCCTGATGTGTTCCCGTATTGTTCTGTGGCAGCTGCCTGTCCTGGTTTGAAAGGGCTGAATGGGGATCTCACTTACATTTTTAATGGGCAGCCCAGCTGTCAGTGTCACAGTAGCTGCTGCCTATTGTTCAGATAGGCCTCTGTGCCCTGTGCTGTTACGATGAGACAGGTCAGGAGTAACCTTAGATTCAGGTCTGTCCTCCAACATTCCAAATCATTCTGCAATGTCTGTTGTGTTACTGATTGGCCTGAGCTCTCACATACCACACGCCGTTTTACTAGGAGCTTGAATGTGGCAATGCTGGAAATCAAAAATGATGTGTATTCTTTTTCCTTTACACTTTTTTTAGCTCTTTATTTTGGCTGTTTTTGTTTGCCGAGTGTAGTTTGCTTCTTTGCTGATTCTGTTTCTGTTCTATATTCTCAGTCAGCTGTTATTGGCAAACATTAAGATTGTTAAGTCCCCAGGGCCAGACTAGATTTATCATGGGCTGCTCCGGGAAGCGAGAAAGGAGGTTGCTAAGCCACTGGCGAAGATCTTTGCCTCCTCACTCTCCATGGGAGTCGTACCGGAGGATTGAGAGGAAGCGAATGTTGTTCCTCTTTTCAAGAAGGGCAATAGTGAAATCCCTGACAATTACAGACCAGTCAATCTTTCTTCTGTGCTCAGCAAAGTTTTGGAAAGAATTCTGAGAGATAGAATTTATAACTATTTGGAAAAGCATAGTGTGATTAAAGGCGGTCAGCATGGCTTTGTGAGGGGCAGGTCATGTCTCACAAATCTTATTGAGTGCTTTGAGGAGGTGATGAGACAGGTCGAGCGGTGGATGTGGTGTATATGGACTTCAGCAAGGCTTTTGATAAGGTTCCCCATGATAGGCCCTTCAACAGGAATCATCATTATGGATGAGCCTATGTCCAAAATGTCAATTTTCCTGCTCCTCGGATGCTGCCTGACCTGCTGTGCTTTTTCAGTACCTCACTAATCTTGACTCATTTCATAAAGTCAGGAGGTATGGGATATAGGGAGATTTGTCTCTCTGGATTCGGAATTGGCTGGCTGACAGAAGGCAGAGAGTGTTTGTAGATGGAAAGTATTCTGCCTGGAGGTCAGTGTTGAGTGGGGTCCTGTAGGGCTCTGTTCTTGGGCCTCTGCTCTTTGTGGAGAAAGTGAGGTCTGCAGATGCTGGAGATCAGAGCTGAAAATGTGTTGCTGGAAAAGCGCAGCAGGTCAGGCAGCATCCAAGGAACAGGAAGTTCGACGTTTCAGGTATAAGCCTGATGAAGGGCTTGTGCCCGAAACGTCGAACTTCCTGTTCCTTGGATGCTGCCTGACCTGCTGTGCTTTTCCAGCAACACATTTTCACCTCTGCTCTTTGTGTCATCTGCAGATTTATTAACCCACCCCTCAACGTCCTCATCCAAGTCATTTATAAAAACTACAAAGGTTGGAAGTGCCATTGATAATATCGAGGGCTATTGCAGGCTGCAGTGCGACATAGACAGGATACAGAGCTGGGCTATGAAATGGCAAATGGAGTTTAACCTGAATAAATGCGAAGTGATGCATTTTGGAAGGTCAAACTCGAATACTGAATATAGGGTTAAAGACAGGATTCTTGGCAGTGTGGAGGAACTTGAACTTGGTGTTCAAGTACATAGATCCCTCAAAGTTGCCAACCAGGTGGATAAGGTTGTTAAGAAAGCATCTGGTGTTTCGGCTTTCATTAACAGGGGGATCGAGTTTAAGAGCTGCGAGGTTTTGCTGCAGCTCTACAAGTCCCTGGTGAATCCACACTTGGAATATTATGTCCGGTTCAGGTCGCCCTACTATAGGAAAGGAGTGGAGGCTTTGGAGAGGGTGCAAAGAAGGTTTACCAGGATGCTGCCTAGACGGGAGGGCTTGCCTTATGAGGAGAGGTTGAATAAGCTTGGACTTTTCTCTCTGAAGAGAAGGAGGAAGAGAGGTGACCTGATCGAGGTATACAAGATAATGAGAGGAATAGATAGAGTCAATAGCGAGAGACCTTTCCCCAGGGCAGGACTGACTGGAATGAGGGGTCATAGTTTGAAGATATTAGGAGGAAGGTATAGAGGAGACATCAGGGTAGGTTCTTTGTGTAGATTGTGAATGCATGGGATGCATTGCCAGCGATGGTGGTGGAAGCAGAGTCATTAGGGACATTTAAGTGACTGCTAGATATGCGCAAGGGACAGCAGTGAGTTGAGGGGTGTGTTGGTTCGGTTATTTTATTTTAGGAATAACTCTTGGCACTACACTGTGGACCGAGGGGCCTGTTCTGTGCTATACTTTTCTATGGTGTGTCCAATCCACTCCTAAGGACAAAGACAAATGGGAATGATTTTTGGTTAGTGTATCTTTCCTTCCCCCTCCAACAGACCCCTTGGTGTCAGCCAAGTCTTGATATGTTGCAAATTTGCCTCCCAGATGTGAGCTCAAGTCCTGCTCCTCTGGGTTTAGCACAATCCAAACGGAATCTCGCAGTCCCGAGGGAATCTCGCAGTCCTGAGGGAATCTCGCAGTCCTGAGGGAGTGCGGTACTGTTGGAGGTGCCATCATTTGGATGAAATTTTCAGCTGAAAAGAAATGATCCTGTGATGCTATTTCTCTTTAAAAAGGAGGGTCATAGAGTCCTGCAGCATGGAAACTGACCCTTCGGTCCAACTCGTCCATGCCAGCCATCTTTCCCAAACTAAACTAGCCTGTGTAAACCTTTCCTATCCATATGCCTGTCCAAATGTCTTTCAAATGTAACTGTCCCTACATCTACCACTTCCTCTGGCAGTTCAATCCACATTTGAACCATCGTCTGTCGAAGAAGTTACCCCTCAGGACGCCTTTTTAGATCCTTACCCTCTGTCAAAAACACCAATGTGATAATGACTAGATATTTTAATTTTCTGATGTTGGTTGGGGGATAAAGGAGTGGACTCTGCTCAATTTGATGACTATTGTGATAATGGACTTCACCATCTAAAAGATGGCAGGTTTGTTTAGGAGACTTCAAAGTCAATTGTGAAGAGGCCAAAGTGGAGTGAGATTAGGGAGCTCAGCCCTGGAATTGCCAAATTGGGAAGAAAGAGGGCCATTTAGGAAAACCTAATCTGGATAATGTGCATCTTGTAGCCAAGTTTGGATGTCACTTAACACACAGACACAGACACACACCACAGCAGAAGTTACCAGAGAGCAATACGCAGCAGCGGGAAAGCTTTGGATGACGTGTTCCTCCTATCTAATGGTTACTGGATCTAACGTGTCACCCATAATGCCAGCCATACAGCATCAGATCCCTTATTGTAGACTTTTTATGCTCCCAGTTCCTCAGTGTTTGTACTAGTTGAGCTGGCTTTAATAGCATTGCTGATGGAAAGCCTTCCTCCCTGGGTCTATTCAAGGCTTGTTCAAGTGTGGGTCTTGAACCCACCCCCTCCCCATTTCCAGAGGCAGCATTGAAGCTGCTGTTTAAACCATGTTCTTTCTGATGTTCTTATGTTCCAGTCGGCACTTATTCCTGAACCAAAGCCACTCTTTGAAAACAAACTGCAGGGTTGACATTTCTGTTTGTGGGATCTTGCTGTGTGTAACTTAGTTGTCTGCATCACAACAATGACCACAGTTCATTCAGTGTTTTGTTGGTTGTAAAGGACTTTGGGATGTCTTTAGCGATAGGTGCTGTAGGAAAGCAGGGTTATTTTTCTAATGCTGTGTGTGTGTGTATGTGCGCGCAGGCTCGTCCCCGGAAGAGGAGATGCAAATTTCGTTCGCCAATCACAACTTTGTTGAACCAAAGAAAGAGATCAACATGTTCCCGGACATGAGCAAGTGGAAACGTTCCAAGGTGCTGAACTGTTGGGGTGACGTGTGGCTGGGGGCTCGGGTGAACAGCTTGTATGACCACCCTCTGGGTGAGGGGGACGTGGCAGCCCAGTGATAGGTTCTGGATTATGAGCCCAGTGACACTATGGGCGGTGCTCCAAGGACCTGGGTCCGAATCCGGAAAATGGAAAAGCTAGCCTCGTGATAATGATTTCAATTATCCTAAAAACCCATGTGATTCACTGATCCCCTTTTTAGGGAAGGAAATCTGCCGTGCCCCGCTGGTCTGGCGGACAGTGGGCAGCACGGTGGCACAGTGGTTAGCACTGCACCCTCACAGTGCCAGAGACCCGGGTTCGGTTCCCACCTCAGGTGACTGACTGTGTGGAGTTTGCACATTCTGCCCGTGTCTGCTGAGGTTTCCTCCGGGTGCTCCGGTTTCCTCCCACAGTCCAAAAAATGTTAGGTGAATTGGCCATGCTAAATTGCCCGTAGTGTTAGGTGAAGGGGTAAATGTAGGGGAATGGGACTGGGTGGGTTACGCTTGGGCGGGTCGATGTGGACTTGTTGGGCTGAAGGGCCTGTTTCCACACTGTAAGTAATCTGTAATCTGTAAGTAATCTAAGACATGTGAGTCCAGGCCCACAGCAATATGGTTGACTCTTAACAATTTAAGGACAATAAATATTGGCTTAACCAGTGATCCTGTGAACAAATGAAAAATACTTGATTCTCGTTGTATTAATTATTCATTTTTAAAATAAAGCAAATGGCCTCCCATCCCCTCTGAGCTACTGACAGGTTACAAGAGCATCACTCTCTGCAATGGCAGCTGTGGCTCAGTGGGTAGCACTCATATATCTCAGAGTTAGAGTAAGACTGTGGAGGGTTCAATCCCTACTCCCCTAGGATTAAATCTAGCCTGTCACTCTTGGCTCTTTGCTGAGACAGATACTGTGTTTCAGGTGAGATGTTAAACTGAGGCCCCTGCTGACATCCTGGGTGGATGTAAAAGATCCCACAAGCTGGACAGGGTTCCGGATGTTGCTGGGTATGGAAAGGTATTATAAAGAAAGGCTGGGACTTTATTCACTGGAGGGGAGGAGGTAGGGAGGTGACCTAACAGCAGCAGTTTATAAAATGATGGGTATAGATAGAATTAATGCTAGGTGCCTTTTCTCGAGGAAGGAGGATTTCATGACTGAAGGGCATATTTTTAAGGAGAGAGGTTTAAAAAAGACATTAGGGTCAAATTGTTACACAGAAGGTGGTTCATGTGTGGAGTGAACTTTGTGAGCAAGTGGTGGATATGGGTACAATTACAAAGTTTAACGACATTGGGATAAGTGCATGAACAGGAAGTTTTGGAGAGATATAGGCTTGGAGCAGGCAGGTGGGACTAGGTTAGTTTGGGACTATATTTAGTCTGGTCTCGTTGGGGCGCTCTATGATTCTGTTTCCGTGCTCTATGATTCTGCCTCTGTAAAAGCAGGCAGGGATTTCCCCAATGTACTGGCCAACATTTATACCTCCAACAATAACAGTTAAACGGGTTATTTTGGTCATTACAGCCCCAACTGCAAATGGGCATCACAAGCAAGACCAACATTAGTTGCTCAGTCCCTATTGCCCTTGACTCATTGAGCCATTCCAGAGGGCAGTTAAGAGTCAGCCACATTGCTGTGTGACTGGAGTCGCATGTAGGGCCAGACCAGGTACAGATGGCAGATTTCCTTCCCTAAAAGACATTAGTGTACATGATGAACTTTTACTGCAATTGATGGTGGTTTCATGTTTGCCATCACCTTTATCTTCCAGATTTATTCATTGAATGTAAATGCCCTGGTGGGGTTTGAACCCCATCCTGTGGATATTAGTGTGGGCCTCTGGATTGGTAATCCTGTAAAAGTTACCACTGTATCACCGTATCCACCCCCCCCCAAGGCTGTTTGTATATCTTGCTGCATATACATTGGCTGATGATGTTTGCCATATAACAGCAGCAACTGCTCTTCAATAAATAACATGATTGGCTTTTTTTCACTGAGACATCTCGTATCTCTGTGTTGTGGTGCTCTGACTGCTGACCTTTGTTATTCATTCATGGGTTATGGGCATTGCTAGCTGGGTTACTGTCCATCCCTAATTGTCCCACGGATGATGGTGGTGAGCTGTTCTGAGTTGCTGCAGTCAGTGTGGTGTAGGTACAGGAGGGAGGTCTGGGTATCGATCCAGGAACAGTCGAGGATTAGAGCTGTAAATCCAAATCCATATAGTGAGGGTTCCGAGGGGAGTTTACAGGGGGGTGGTGTTCCCATGCATCTGCTGCCCTTGTCCTTCAGGGTGGTAGAGGATCTGGGTTTAGAAGGCACTGTCGATCGAGTCTTGGTGATAATATTTAGAAATGATATTAAAAACAGGATGCATGTTTAAATCTTGAGTTATCTCAAAGTATTGAGATGTTGCATGATTGATCAATCTCTCTCTCTCCCTCCCCCTCTCTGTCTCTGTCTCTATCTCCCTCCCTCCCTCCCTCCCTGTCTCTGTCTGTCTGTCTGTATCTCTCTCCCTCTCTCCCTCTCTCCGTCTGTCTCTGTCTCTCCCTCCCTCCCCCCTCTCTCTGTCTGTCTCTATCTCTCTCTCTCCCTCCCTCCCCCTGTCTCTCTGTCTCGATCTATCTCTCCCTCTCTCTGTCTCCCTCTCTCTGTCTGTCTCTATCTCTCCCTCCCTCCCCCTGTCTCTCTGTCACTGTCTCTCTGTCACTGTCTCTCTCTCGCGCTCTCTCTCTCGCGCTCTCTCTCTCTCTCTCTCTCGCTCTCTCTCTCTCTCTCGCTCTCTCTCGCGCTCTCTCTCTCTCTCTCTCGCTCTCTCTCTCTCGCTCTCTCTCTCTCGCTCTCTCTCTCTCTAGGCCTATACTGACTACGTTGGGTTCATTCTGACGCTGAATGAGAGTGTGAAGGGGAAGAAGCTCACGTGCGAGTACAAAACCTCTGCGGTAGGAATGGGTTTGTCCTGGGGCTCGACTTGATTCATGTCCTTTTCCACATACCCTTCACTGGATTGTAATGCGGGAGGGCTAGGGTTTAATGAGCTACAGCAAAACCCTGCATCTCTGTAATATCTTTTAAAACTTCCTAAAAGACCTCGCATGTGTGTGTGTGTGAAACAAGATAAAACGTGACAGAAGGAGTTGACCCAGAGTTTGACTGAAAGTGAGAGTTTAAGGAACATCTTAAAGAGGGCAGAGTGTTGTGCAGAGTCTGAGGGAGGGCATTCCAGAACTTCGGACCCAGAGTCTTTCTGCCCCATCTCTCCCATCTCATTGAAAGAAAATGTGGAGGTGCTGGTGTTGGACAGGAGTGGGCAAGGTCAGAGGTCACACAGCACCAGGTTATAGTCCAACAGATCTATTTGAAATCACTTGAAATCTATTTGCTTTCGGAGCACTGCCCTTTCGTCAGGTGAAGTGGTTCCTCAGGTGATGAAGGAGCGAGTCTCTGAAAGCTAGTGCTCCCAAATAAACCTATTGGACTATAACCTGGTGCTGTGACCTCTGACCTCCATCAAACAGGGATGGTCTGAGAATTTGAATCAAACGCAAGTGGCTCCTGTGAGCTGGTACAAGCTGGATTTCGCATCTTGTGTCCTTGTGTCAGTGTGAAGGAGTTCCCACCCCGCCAAGTAAACCTCCCCTTTCTTCCATCGGTGCCCCTTGCCCCTTGAGGTGAGTGTCAGCCAGAGAGGGCAGGCTGACCTTTGTCAGCTCCACCTCCCTTCTTCTCCCTGCAGCTTGGCTGAGATTAGCAGTTAGTCATTTAGGGTGATGTGAAGACAAGTCAGAATTGTACTACGTTTACCCGACATCGCGATGTTTAACACCTCAGGGATCATCAGGAAAGCCAAGAGGTTGCTAGGGACCTGAGAAGTAAAATTGGGGTAACTTGTAAATTTCTTAAAAACGAAAGGACTTGTGTTTATGTATTTATTTATGTTGATTATGTAGCATTATTCACAGCGCTGGCTCTTCCCAAAGCAGTTCACAACCATGACGTACTTGTGAAAGTGTAGTCACTGTTCGAATGAAGGGGATGTTGCTGCCAATGTTCATCACAGACTCCCCCACACAGTAAGGTGCAAACAGCCAGGGGGGTGTGGCTGCCCTCGGGAGTGGGCAGAGGGAGATTTGCCAGGACGGTGCCTGGGCTGGAGAGTTATGAAGAGAGATTGGACTGACTGGGGATGTTTACCTCAGAACAGAGGAGATTGAGGGGGGAATACCAGGTGGCACGGTGGCTCAGTGGTTAGCACAGCGCCAGGGACCCAGGTTCGATTCCAGCCTTGGGTGACTGTGCAAACTCCACACAGGCATTCTCCCCGTGTCTGCGTGGGTTTCCCCTGGGTGCTCCGGTTTCCTCCCACAGTCCCCAAATGTGCAGGTTAGGGGAATTGGCCATGCTAAATTGCCCGTAGTGTTCAGGGATGTGTAGGTTAGGCGCAGTGGTCAGGAAGAAATATAGGGTAGAAGAAATGTGTCTGGGTGGGTTACCCTCTTTAGAGGGTCAGTGTGGACTTGTTGGGCTGAAGGGCCTGTTTTCACACTGTACGGATTCTGTGATTGAGGTGTTTAACGTTGAGGGCATAGACATGAAAGCACATCTCCCCTTGTGGGAGGAATCAATGATTTCGGGGGGGAGTAGATTGAAGGTGAGGAGCGGGAGGTTTTTGAGACGATCTGAGGAAACGTTTTTCCCCCAGGGGCTGATGAGGAATCTGGAGCTCAGTGCCTATGAGGGAGGTGGAGAGGCAGAAACCCTCAGCACATTGAAGAAGGATTTATGTATACACCCTGTGATGCCAAACCTATGGGCCAACTGCTGGGAAATGGGATTTCAATAGTTGGGTGGTTGCTTCTGACCAGTATAGACTCGATGGGCTGAAGGGCCTCTCTTTGTGCTGAGACCTCAGTGGCTGAAGTTTTTTGATGTTGTTTATAGGAGAAACATTGGCTTCAGGGCACCTCGGAGAACTCTGCACACCTCCTCCTCACAGAGGTGTAGTGTCAGAATAGTTTGTCCAAAGGTACAACACCCACTCAGTACTGCAGAGGGAGTGAATGTGCTCCGTTCTCTGGAGGGGAGGTTGAGCCCGTGAGCTGTGCGGAGGAGACTGAGGTTGAGATCCATGTTGATTGAGGAGAAAGTGAGGACTGCAGATGCTGGAGGTCATGGATGAAAATGTGTTGCTGGAAAAGCGCAGCAGGTCAGGCAGCATCCAAGGAACAGGAGAATCGACGTTTCGGGCATGAGCCCTTCTTCACCTGCTGCCTGACCTGCTGCGCTTTTCCAGCAACACATTTTCATCCATGATGATTGAGCTCCTTTGTACACACGTCTGGTCTGTTTGGGTAACTTCCCAAAGTGTGGAAGCAGGCCATTTACCCATCGAGTTCACACCGACCCTCTGAAGGACATGCCAGCCAGTCCCACCCCTCCACCATATCCCAGTAACACTGTATTTCCCATGGCCTATCCACCCTAACCAGCGCGTCTTTGGACTGTGGGAGGAAGCCAGAGCAAGCCTACACAGACTCAGGGAGAGCGCGCAGAGTCCGCACAGGGGCTCGGGGAGAGCGCGCAGAGTCCGCGCAGGGACTCGGGGAGAGCGCGCACGGAATCAGCCGAGGGTGGAGTTGAACCTGGGCCTCTGACGCTTGTGAGGCAGAGGTACTAACGACTGAGCCGCTGTGCAGCCCTCATTAAGACCCAGCTTACACTGGGAGCCCCAGCAGCCAACTCCACACTTTCAAAATCCCCCCCACCCCCACTTGGAGTAAAATCGTCTCAACTCCTGTCAGCCTTTTCCTGAGGGGTGAGGTGTAGCAATGTGGTGCTCCCTCCGAGAGAGAGAGAAAGAGAGCGTGTGTGGGTGTGTAGTGAAATAACATTATTCTGTATAAAAGACCAGTTTCCAGGCCACCTCCTTTGAATGAGACATTGGACTGAGGCCTCTTTGGTCTGTTTAAATGAGGATACCATAGTTCAATCTTGAAAAGCAGCTGGGGAGATCTCCCTCATGTAAAAATGAATTGTTGGAGGAACTCCGCAGGTCTGGCAGCATCTGTAGAGAGAACTGGAGTTTCAAGTCCAAAGACACCTCTTGGGAACAAAGAAGCTGGAGAGGAATTGTACTGGCCTCCAAACGTTAACGGTGTTTCTCTGAACAGACCACAAAGTTTCTGCACCACTTTCTGATTTTCTCTCAGATGTTCAGAAGCTGCAGTGCTCTGCTTTCACTTGAGTGTTCTCCCTGATGGGCTGAACCAACCTTACTCCTCAAAGCCCATGACCTGGGAATGTCGAGAGCTGGCCATGTTTTATTTACTGTGCTTCGGTGACAGTTGGTTGTCTGTAAATTGAAGCCGACACAACTCTTAGGGGGCTTCACAGGCAAAGGCAGAGCAGTTATGGTCAAAACATCGACTCTCCTGTCCCTGAGATGCTGCCTGACCTGCTGTGCTTTTCCAGCACCACTCTCTTCAACTTGGACTCTCCAGCATCTCTCTCCTAGCAGAGAGGTTATAGGAGAGTCTACAGCCAGAGGGGATAATCTCGGAATAATCACCCATTCAAGACAGAGATGAGTAGGAACTTCTGAGGGTGGTGAGTTAGCGGAATTCCTTATCGGTCGAGGTTTGCTTATTAAATATATTCAATGCTGAGACAGACAGAGTTTTATTCCAGCAGGGTTTTCCAGGATACATGGAAAGGGCAGGAAGGTGGAGTTGGGGGTTATTGAATCAGCTAGGATCTCATTGAATGAGGGAGCAGGGCTAATGGGCTGAATGGCCTACTGCTCCTGCTCCCTTCAGTCTAAGTGCTTTGGAGTGTTCTAAGGTGATGAATAGAAGCTTCCCGCTGTCTCTCTGTCTCTGCTGTGTACAGTGTTCAGGAAGGGAACTGACCCCTGTTTTCTCTTTGCATGTGCAGCCAGTGGAGAAACTGATTGTGCTCCTGAACACACTGGACAAGTGGATCGACGAGACCCCTCCAGTCAACCAGCCTTCCCGGTTTGGGAACAAAGCCTTCCGCACTTGGTACAGTAAACTGGAGAAGGTAAAAACCCAAAAGAACTGCAGCTCTTCTAAATCCGAAACAAAGGCAGAAATTGCTGGAAAAGTTCCACAGTTCTGGGAAGAGAAGTCGGAGTTAACACCCAGTGACCTGTCCTCGGAACTGACCAGAAATGTTAATGTTGATTTCTCTTCACAGGTGCTGCCAGACCTGCTGAGCTTTTCCAGCAACTTCTGTTTTTGTTTTTGAAGCTGGTGCAGGTACTGTGTCGTTGAAACAGTCCACACGCGCAAAGCTTTACTAAGGGTGTCTCGGTAATAAAATGCCGAATTCCCACTGGATCTACTTTTGTGAAATAGCCAGTTTTGATTCTGGAGGTGGGATTGTGGTGCAACAGCCTGAAGTGGCTGAGAGGCTATCCAGTTAGATTTAAACTGGTGAGAGACGCACGTTTAAGAATGATGTGGGTAAGAGAATTGATCAACACAGGGGCAGGACCTTGGGTAAGTGTAGAAGTGGGATGTCCTTTAGCAAGCAGTCGGATATTATGTTTTCACTTCCTGTATGGACAAACAAGGACTTAATCCCCAAAAAGCTACTGGGGAAAAAAACAGCTGGAAATGAACAGCAGGTCAGGGCAGTGTTCAGCTTTAATGAAAGGATATTTCGAGCTGAAATATTGACTTTGTATTCCCTGCCCTGCTGTGTATTTCCAGCATGGTTTAGTTTTTATTCCTGATTTCCAGCATCTGTCCTATTTTGCTGTTACACTGGGGGAGGGCTTGAATCCATGTTGTGTGTTTAGTTAGTATCAGTAACATTAATATAAATAGCTCCTGGTGTCTATAGTATTAGTATCGGTTAGTGTCAGTGCAGAGCTGCTTGGATTGATTAATGTTTTGTACACAAGCGCATCTATACAGATAACTGGCAGTGTCAATAGTGTTCGTATCAATTAGCGTGAGTACAGTTAGGTGCTCCTTCACTGATTCCCCCATTAAGTTTGTTGTTGCTGTTCCTGTGTCCCTGCCTCACTGTCTCCCTGACAATGTACCTAAACCGTCCTGGTCCGGCTCATTGTTCCATTTCGGAGAGAGTCATGAGTTTTCTATTCTGGATTAGTGGTGCTGGAAGAGCACAGCAGTTCAGGCAGCATCCAACGAGCAGCAAAATCGACATTTTGGGCAAAAGTCCTTCATCGGGAATAAAGGCAGTGAGCCTGAAGAATGGAGAGATAAGCTAGAGGAGGGTGTAGAGAAAGTAGCATAGAGTACAATGGATGAGTGGGGGAGGAGATGAAGGTGATAGGTCAGGGAGGAGAGGGTGGAGTGGATCGGTGGAAAAGGAGCTAGGCAGGTAGGACAGGTCCGGACAAGTCATGGGGACAGTGCTGAGCTGGAAGTTTGAGACTAGGGTGAGGTGGGGGAAGGGGAAATGAGGAAACTGTTGAAGTCCACATTGATGCCCTGGGGTTGAAGTGTTCCAAGGCAGAAGATGAGGCGTTCTTCCTCCAGGCGTCTGGTGGTGAGGGAGCGGCGGTGAAGGAGGCCCAGGACCTCCATGTCCTCGGCAGAGTGGGAGGGGGAGTTGAAATGTTGGGCCATGGGGCGGTGTGGTGTCCTGGAGATGTTCCCTAAAGCGCTCTGCTAGGAGGCTTCCAGTCTCCCCAATGTAGAGGAGACCGCATCGGGAGCAACGGATACAATAAATGATATTAGTGGATGTGCAGGTAAAACTTTGGATGTGGAAGGCTCCTTTAGGGCCTTGGATAGAGGTGAGGGAGGAGGTGTGGGCACAGGTTTTACAGTTCCTGCGATGGCAGGGGAAGGTGCCAGGATGGGAGGGTGGGTCGTAGGGAGGCGTGGACCTGACCAGGTAGTCACGGAGGGAACTGTCTTTGCGGAAGGCGGAAAGGGGTGGAGAGGGAAATATATCCCTGGTGGTGGGGTCTTTTTGGAGGTGGCGGAAATGTTGGCGGATGATTTGGTTTATGCGAAACAGCATCTGCAGTCATTGTTTTTACCTCGATGAGTTTTCTATTCCCCTGTTATGGAAACAGGGTGCCAGGTGAGTAGAGGGTAAGGTTTGTACAATGCTGCCCCTGTACTCAGAGCCTGGTGATGCTCATGGTCCAGGCTACCCTGTGGAGACTATGGTGTGGAAGTCAGGACCTTCATCCCAAAGTAGATGGGAAATGACACAGCAGCTTGTTAGGAATTAGTCCAGGGTTTGTGAGGCCACAGGATGTGCCCTGTGGGAGGGTTGCTCCCCTGAGAGTGTGGGAGGTTGGGGAAGCATAAGGCCACCCTGTGTGTACAGGGTGAGACTGCCTCACGCTCCCAGCACGTGCACTGACTTGCTTTCTCGTCACAGGAGGCTGAGAACTTGGTTTCCAATGTGATTCCCCACGAGCTGAAGGCTGCTGTTATCGAGACCGCAGTGTATTTAAAGGAATCGGTGGGAAACCCAACAAGGATAGACTATGGAACAGGTAACCACACCTAATATCCCAGTGCATGGGTGTAGAGGGTGTTGCTGTGTTGGTATACTGAGCCTAGCTCTTGTGTTGGAGAGTAACTGTTCTCCCTCTGTCTATCACATACCTTGTCATCAAGCCTTGAGGAGGGGGAGCTGATGGTGTTGGCCCTGAACACTTTAACCCACTCTTCCTTCTCCATCTCTCCCCTCCCCATCTCTGAAACCACCCGAAGGGTCTCCTTCAATCAAATACAGATCTGTCAGCGTTCCAAGTTACTGCTGTTCCTGGGGTGGTTCACTTTGCAAAACGGGCCTTGTGTTTTGCTGCATGGACCCCTACCGTCGCACATAATGCCCTGCGAGCCTCTGTTTGTGGAGGGGGGGGTGTAAGTCAGCCACCTCATTCTGCCCCTCCCCCGCCTGTCGAAGATCAAGAGCTGAAATGAGCCAGGCTGTAAGCTGATCGGAGGGATTGAATCGGGTGACCAGAGGGAAGTGTTTCCCCCGTTGGAGGGAGGTCCTTCACCTTCGAACCAGGCCATCAAGGGCTGCTACCTGGAGGCACTCCCCCATGACAGGGTAGTGCAAGCGTGGGCCTTCCTCCTGCCCTACAACACTGGTGGGATCCTCAGGTCAGCTGAAGCTGCAGTTAGCTGCTGAGCATTATGGAGCAAGGCAGGTAGATGGAGTTGAGAGAGAATCAGCCAGGATGGAACTGAAAGGTGGATGAAGGTTGGAGGGCTGCTTTGCTGCCTGATGTTTGTTTCCTGCCCCATGTGGCCAGGCTTTACTCTGATATCTTTACAGTGGTGGTGGGCTGGGTGTTCACTGACACTGAGCCCAGTCCCTATTTAAGTAAAAAATGAGGTCTGCAGATGCTGGAGATCACAGCTGCAAATGTGTTGCTGGTCAAAGCACAGCAGGTTAGGCAGCATCTCAGGAATAGAGAATTCGACGTTTCGAGCATAAGCCCTTCCAGTCCCTATTTAACCAAGGCCACGAGAGGCATTTTCTGAGAGTGTCTGTGTACGATGATCAGTGTCAACAGCAGTAGGGAATACTGCACTCCCAGGATTCATGGCTCTATGGGAAGTGTGCCTTAGTCTGTTTTGGTGAATGCAGCAGACCAGGGTCTGTCAGACACTGCACTAAAAAATGCAGACTTATCCGTAAATCACCAGCCTAGCACTCACTCCCGAAACCTGAGCACATCATTCAGGACAACCTACAAATTAAGGTGCAATATTTATCCCGCGACCAACATCGTCAGGAAAAAAAAACATTGAGAGCACTGTCACGTTACTGCTAGATGGAGTTTGCTTTCTTCTGAATCCAAGTGCTTTCCTTTTTTTAAACTCACTCCTTTTGCTGACAGCCATTTCCTGCAATCAGGATATTAGTAACCAGGTAATCTGTTCTTGGGAAATCAGTGAGAATGCAGGAGTTAGTTTTACACTTCCTGATAACATGCCATGATGGAGGTGTCTTCTCTAACCATTGCTGCTTGCTGTAACTAGAATTGCCCACTAGATGGTAGTGTCTACCCAGTAATCAGATCAAATGTGCCATCTGCCATTGTGTGCTGTGGGTCATTGCTTACCCCCTGATTCTGATCCACGGCACTGTCCTCTCTCCCTGGTGTTTGCTGTGAATTGACATGCCACCTGACACTGTGACAATGGGCTTGAGTTAGTTCAGAGCCCGCTTTTGATTTTTATTCTCTCTTGTCATTTATTCACTGCGTAAGGAAATCAGAACCTGTTCAACTGCAGCACAGTTACTGATGCCAGATGTAGCTGCTCTGAGTTAAAATAGGAAATGCTGGAAATGCTCAGCAGGTTTAGCCGCTTCTGTGGAGAGAGAAACCGAGTTAATTTTTCAGGCCAGCGACCTCTCGTCAGTGTCTCCAAGAAAACAGGACAGTAACTCTGTCAGTGAATGCTGTCCTCTGGATAGCTCAGTCATCTTCAGTCAAAAGAACAAAATCTCATTTACCTTGTTTCTTTCACAATCCCCGTGCACTCCCGCCCAATAGAATCGCTGCTGCGATGGAGAGGAGAATGGCAATCATCTTAACACCAGCAAACTCCCCCCATTGTACAGCACTGGCTGAGTGACCAGGCCTCACCCAGGGGAGTCCCTCTGAGCACTGCTGATAGAATCATGAGATTGTCAGAGACCCCACCCCGGGAGGGCAGACAGGCTGGGGTTTAACATCCCCACTGAACTCCATCAGCGGCGCAGAGCCTGTGACACAGCTGGTGCTATCTCCCAGTTTCCCAGATGTGAGCTGTCTGTACCTGTACTGCTGAGCCACTGACAATGTGATAACCCAGTGGCTGCTATTCCCATCACTGCCCAGGAACCTCTGGAGAGGGAGCATGGGGCACCCATTGGAGTGAGACCTTTCAGCAGTAATGCACATCTCTAGAATGACAGCCCCACAGTAATTGCGTGGTTTCGTTTCATTCTGTTGAGTGTTGGGTTAAGCTGGGTTTTTGGATTGTCAGCAGTGTTACCAATAGGGCTGGTCTGAGGCAAGGCAGCCCCATCCTGCTGTGAAACTATTGCATTCAGGTTCCCCTGTCTTGTCCTCGTCCTCGTCCTCCTCACGGTGCGATATTGTCCTGTTGTTTCTGTCCCATTGGGAAGGTACCTGGGTCTCACTCTGCATTGGAACCCCCTGAGCTCTGTCTGCCACTGCCCCTGTGTTGTCTCCAGTTGGAGCACTGGCTTCCTGCAGGGGTTGCACTGGCGTGAAAACTGTTTGGTTCCGCACTCCACAGTCAAATAGCCCTTGAAGATTTCCGGCTCTGCGAGCTGATGATTTGGGTAGAATGTGAGAGGGGAGAATTGGAGTGTTCAGGAGCAAAGTCAGTAACGTTTCATTGCAGCTGTCTTTGTCTAGTTTTGTGTGAAGCCAGGCTGCCTGATTTCTTTGGTCTCCCATTCTTTCCTAGGCCATGAAGCTGCATTCGCTGCTTTCCTGTGCTGTCTCTGTAAGATCGGCGTTCTCCAGGTGGATGACCAGCTTGCTATTGTCCTGTGTATATTTGATCGGTGAGTGCTATTTTCCTCTTTGTTCGCCTCACTTCGGGGCGGGTTACGCGACAGAGTTGAATCCAGTGCACCCCCACAGGGATCAGGCTCCTGTCTCTGATGGCTGCAACAACAACTTGCATTGATAGAGCCCCGTTAACATGGCAAACCATCCCAAGACGTTTCACTAGAAAGTCAATCCAACAAAATTGGACACCGAGCTGCAGAAGATTTAGTTCAAAGCTTTTTCAGGGAAAGCAGTTTTAAGGAGGATGGAGATGTGAAGAGTTTAGGGAAGGAATTCCAGACTTTGGGATCCAGGCTCCGCTTTATTTAGAGTCTCGAAACTGGGAACTGAAGGCAGTGTGAGATTGACCGTCTTGGTGATGGAGAAGGGGATTCTGTCTGGTGTGAGTACAGTCAAGGTTTAGTTAGTTCCATTTTGTCTTCCCTCCTTTTGCTGAATAAACTTCTGTTTTATTGTTAAAATTAACCCGACGACTTTGCGAGCTTGGGATGCAGTGGGAAGCTACTGTGTTAAAACCCAAAAGAGAGAAACAGGATTTGATCCATCATGCCAGGTTTCAGTCTGGGATCGGACTCTGCCAGGTTTCAGTCTGGGATCGGACTCTGCCAGGTTTCAGTCTGGGATTGGACTTGTTCAGTAATATGACCAGCTGTGATCAGCACAGCATGAGGGGAAGAGGGCTAGAAGCCCATGCTGTAGGGTTGAGATGCAGATATGGTCAGAGGAGAGGCTCCTGTGGAGATGCTGGTGTTGCGGGAGCCTGACTGGGGTTAGTAATCCAGAAATATGGGCTAAAGCTCTGGGCATAAGGGTTCAAATCCCACCATTGTAGTTAATAAAACTTAAATTCATAAACTCTGGAATATCATCAATTGTTGTAGAAGTCCCATCTGTTTTACTAATGTCTTTAAGGAGTGTAAGTATATTATCCCATAAGACCATTTCAAAGAGGTAGGAGGCCATTCAGCCCATCGAGTCAGCTCTGTCATTCAATGAGATCATGTCTGATCCAATCCAGTCTCCTAAGAAGCTTGTATGTTTGAATAACGTCACCTCTCATCTTTCTAAACTCCAACCTACTCACCCTCTCCTCATAACACTATACTGGAGATAAACCTAGCAAAGTCTCAGATAATGGGACCAAAACTATTCACAGTCTTCCAGCTGTCGCCTGACTAGTGCAGTGTATATGTTTATGGTTTCTTTGAAATAAAAGCCAACATTTCACTTGCCTTCCCTATCTCCTGTGAACTTGGATATGATTCTCAGGGAAAGCAGCCTCTGTATAATACAGCTTCCTGCTAAATACATAACCTCACAATGTTCCACGTTATATTCCATCTTATTTCGTCCCTGCTTATGTTTTGGGTCAGCTTTGTTTTGGTTGTTAAAACGCGCCCAGTCCTCCGGCTTACCATCAGTCTTTGCCACATTGTGTGTTCTTTATTTCAAATCAATGCTGTCTTTTTATGTGCTTGGTTAACCAGGGTGAGTTTATCCTCTTCAGAGAATGTTCCTTCCTCACTGGGATGTATCTTTGCTGTGAGTTATGAACTATTTCTCTTAATTGTTACTGTTCCTCATCTCTCTCTCTTTCTAAATTCCTTTCCCAGTCAGCTCCAGGCAGCTTTACCCTCTTCTCTTTGTAACTGCCCATGTTTAAGTTGATTGGTTCCAGCCAAGTTTCTCTTTCTCAAACTGAAAGCTAAACACTGCTGTGTTATAGCTGCAGTTTTCCAGGGGATCTTTTACTCTGTTTTCATCCATTATCACACAGTCTCACTTCATATCTGCACCTGGCTGGATCCACATTTATTGGAGACTACTTTCATCTGTGTCTTCCCTTAACTACACCCTGTATGGATTCTGTAGCTCCTGATCAAAGGTCATTTCTGGCTGTTGTACTTAGTCAATCTCGCACTGACAAAGCTGCCCCACCACCCTTACCTTCCTATCTTTCCATTTGAGAAGTCTGAATGTTTTAGTCCCTAGTTTTGATCACCTAAGCCATGTCTCTATAATAGCAAAACCCAGTAATGTATCTGTGTCATTCAGTCATAGAATAATACAGCTCAGTACAGACCTTTTGGCGCTCATGTTGTGCTGTCCTGTGAAACCAATCTAACCTACACTATTCCATTCTCGTCCATATGCCTATTCAATAACCATTTGAATGCCCTTAAAGTTGGTGAGTCTACTTGCTGGAAGTATGTTCCACGTTCCTACTAGAGTAAGGAAACTACCTCTGACATCTGTCTTATATCTATCACCCCTCAATTTTAAAGCTATGTTCCCTTGTGCTAGCCATCTCCATCTGAGGAAAAAGGCTCTCACTGTCCACTCTATCTAACCCTCTGATTATCTTTATATATCTTAATTAAGACACCTCTCGACCTTCTTCTCTCTAACAAAACCAGCCTCAAGTTCCTTAGCCTTTCCTCGTTAGACCTTCCCTCCAGACCAGGCAACATTCTGGTAAATCTCCTCTGAACCCTTTCCAAAGCTTCCACATCCTTCCTGTAATGCAGTGACCAGAACTGTACACAATACTCAAAATGCAGCCGCACCAGAGTTTTGTACAGCTGCAGCATAACCTCATTGGTTCCAAAACTCACTCCCTCTACCAGTAAAAGCTAACACACTGTATGCCTTCTTCACAACCTTATCAACCTGGGTGGCAACTTTCGGGGATCTATATACATGGGCACTGAGATCTCTCTGCTCATCTACACTAACAAAAATCTTACCATTCGCCCAGTACTCTGCATTCCGGTTACTCCTTCCAAAGTGAATCATCTCGTACCTTGCTGCATTAAACTCCATTTGCCACCTCTCAGCCCAGCTCTGCAGTTTATCCATGTCTCTCTAAACTGCAACATCCTTCAGCACTATCTGCAAATTTACTAACCCTTCCTTCTACAGCCTCATTCAGGTAATTTATAAAAATGACAAATAGCAATGGACCCAACACCGACCCTTGCGGTACATCACTAGTAGCTGAACTCCAGGATGAGTACTTCCCATCAGCCACCACCGCCTGTCTTCTTTCAGCAAGTCAATTACTGATCCAAACTGCTAAATTATCCTCAGTCCCACGCCTCGCTACTTTCTGCAGTAGCCTACAGTGGGGAACCTTATCAAACCCCTTACTGAAATCCATATATGCCACATCCACCATTTTACCCTCATCCACCTGTTTGGTCGCCTTCTCAAAGAACTCAATAAAGTTTGTGAGGCACGACCTACCCTTCACAAAACTGTTGACTATCCCTAATCAACGTTTTCCTTTCGAGATGATTATAACTCCTAGCTCTTATAACCTTTTCCAAAACTTTACCCACATCCGTAGTCAGGCTCACTGGTCTGTAATTACCAGGGTTGTCTCTACTCCCCTTCTTGAACAAGGGAACAACATTTGCTGTCCTCCAGTCTTCTGGCACTATTCCTGTAGACAATGACGGCATAAAGATCAAAGCCAAAGGCTCGGTCATTTCCTCCCTGGCTTCCCAGGGAATCCTAGGATAAATCCCATTCCTGATGAAGGACCTTTTTTTCCTGCCCCTCGGATGCTGCCTGACCTGCTGTGCTTTTCCAGCCCCACTCTAATTTAGACTCAGACTCTGATCCCCAGCATCTGCAGCCCCTCCTTTTGCCCAAATCCCATCTGGCTCAGGGGCCTTATCTGTTTTTACACTTTCCAGAATTACTAACACCTCCTCCTTGTGAACCTCCAATCCCCATCGAATCTAGTAGCCTTTATCTCCATATTCTCCTTGACAATATTAATTTAGCGCTCCCCCCCAGTGAGTGTTGGCTCTGAACTGCTCCCTAAAATGGGCCAGTAAACTGCTCCAGTTGAAAATGTGTTGCTGGTTAAAGCACAGCAGGTTAGGCAGCATCCAAGGAACAGGAAATTCGACGTTTCGGGAAATGTCGAATTTCCTGTTCCTTGGATGCTGCCTAACCTGCTGTGCTTTAACCAGCAACACATTTTCAACTGTGATCTCCAGCATTTGCAGACCTCATTTTTTACCAGTAAACTGCTCCACTCAACTTCCACACAACTTCCCATCACTGTGGTTGATTGGCCTTCATCTTACTGTCATTATTCTTTTATTCCTGATATACCTAGAGAAAGCTTTAGGGTTTTCCTCGATCCTATCTGTCAATGACTTCTCATGTCCCCCTCCTGCTTTGTCTTAGCTCTCTTTTTAGGTCTTTCCTGGCTAACTTGTAATTCTCAAGTGTCTTATCTGAGCCATTGCATCTCATCCTAACATAAGCTGCCTTCTTCCTCCTAACAAGAGATTGAATTTCCTTAATAAACCATGACTCCCTCGCTTGACTACATCCTCCCCATTTGACAGGTAGAGACTTATCAAAGACACACAGTAGCTTTCCTTGAATAAGCTCCACATTTCGATTGTGTCCATCCCCTGCAGTTTCCTTCCCCATCCTACGCATCCTAAATCTTGTCTAATCGCATCATAAATCCCTTCCCCCCCCCCCCCAGCTATAACTCTTGCCCTGTGGGAGTTACCTATCCCTTTCCATCACTAAAGTAAACATAACTGAATTGTGGTCACTATCACCAAAGTGCTCACCAACCTCCAAATCTAACACCTAGTTGGCTTCATTACCTATCTGTTTTGTTTCACATACCAAGTGCTAAAAGCCACAAATTTTGCCCACTTCTCATTTCCCCCCCCCCCTCCTTTGATCCTACTTGTTGCTTTTTTTTGAGAGTATATACACTTTGTCTCTTTCTATCCCACTCTGGGTGTCAGAAATAGCTCCCCCGTAATATAGCCATATCTGTTTAATTTGTAAGATGATCTATCCCCTCCCCAAATAGTTTTGAACCTTCTCTACAGTCCGTGTTATTCAATTTGCCAGGACACTTCAGTGACTCTTAACTGGTTGACCCTGACGCTGACCCTGACCCTGACCCTTTCTCTAAACTGGCCCAGCAAGCTCCTTGGTTCAAGGACAGTTAGGGACAGGAACCAGATGATGCCAGTGATGTCCACACACCATGAAGGCGTAGAGACACTGAGCCAGAGCAGTTACACTGAGCTGCAATAAACCCTCTCATCCCAGTAATCACAGAGGCTGAAAACAACTTTGGCTTATTATTGTCACATGTACTGAGATACAGTGAAAAGCATTGTTTTGTGTGCTAACTAGTACATCAGGGTTATGGACCAGATTACAGTGTTGTATCTATAGAGCAGGTGCAGAGCGAGATCAACTCTAATACACGAGAGGTCTGTTCCGAAGTTGGATAACAACAGGGAAGAAGCTGTTCTGGAACCTGTTGGTACAGGTTTTCAAACTTGTATATCTTCTGCCTGACGGAAGTGAGTGTAACCGGGTCGGGAGGGGCTTTTGTTTATGTTGGCTGCTTTCCCATGGCCGTGGGAAGCGTCGATGGAGTCGGTGGCTGGAAGGTTGGTTTGTGTGATTGGACTGGGCTGTGTTCACAACTCTCTGTAATTTCTCACAGTCTTGGGCAGAGCAGTTGCCTTACCGAGCTGTGGAGCATCCAGGCAGGATGCTTTCTGTGTGGGTGGGGGGGGGGGGTGGGGGTTGGGGGGGTGGTGGTGGTGGTTGTGGGAGGTGCTGCATTTCCCGCAGCTGCTGGAAATGCTCCAAGTGTCGGGCTGTGTCTGTGTAGAGTGAAACACAGTTCACCTTGCAGGCCTGTGACCTTTTTCTTCTGAATTGAAGACCCAAGTCTTTGTCTCCTTCCGACCCCCAGGTATCTGCAGGTGATGCGCAAGTTACAGAAAACATATCGCATGGAGCCAGCGGGGAGCCAAGGGGTCTGGGGCCTCGACGACTTTCAGTTCCTTCCCTTCATCTGGGGCAGTTCCCAATTAATCGGTAAAGCATTCACCATTTTTATTCTTTTATGGTCACTCCACCCATTTCTGATCAGGTTGGACAGTCACACACTCCTGCTGTGCTCCAACTCAGGGGATTGGTAACACAGCATTGCAGCCACGTTACTGAGTTAATACTTGAAGGGTCAGGCCTAATGCTCCAGTAGAAATGTTAACACAGCAGCTTGGAGAATTTTAATCCGATTAATGAAGAAGGCTTTGGAGACAGGAGATCTGCAGATGCTGGGAATCCGAGTCAATAGACATGCTGCTGAAAAGGCACAGCAGGTCATCCAGCATCTGAGAAGCAGGAAAGGCAAATGTTTCAGGCCAAAACATTACCTTTCCTGCTCCTCGGATGCTGACTGACCTGCTGTACCGTTTCAGCTTCACCTCTACTGACAATTGATGAATAAATCTAGAATAAAAATCTAGTCTCATTCATCCCAAACCCCCCAGATTGCCATGAAAGCAGCCGCCTGCTTCACCACTGCCCTTCAGGTGGGACAATCGACTGGTCCTTCCTGGTCTGGACCACACTTGAGCCCCCACTCTCAGCAATGTAGCCAATTCCTCACTGCGCCCCCCCCCCCCCCACCCGAAATGGCCTGGCCAGCACCTCTGTTCAAATGTAGCTCATCCCCACCTTCTCAGGAGCTATTAGGGCTGGAAAATGTCTTGCCCAGTGATGCTCACATCCAGAGAACTAAGAACTATCTGTTCCAGCTGGATTTAGTGTGTTCAGTTTAGGACAGTGCATCTTGGGGATGAGATATCGAACAGAGCAGATCCACCAGCCTGCCATTGGGGCTAAAAGGGCTCCGTTATGATTTAAAGTGGTTATATGTTTGACCTGTGCTCATTTGAATATGGACGATGGAGATGGGGAATCTAGTTTGTGTTTAAAATGATTAGGGCAGCTGAAGAGAAGCTGTTACCTTCAGTACAGTGAGTCACAACAAGGAGATATTTTCTGGTCAGCAAGATGTAACCAGTGGAGTTGCCACAGGGGTCAGTGCTGGGGTGTCACTGTTTTATCATTTATATAAATGACTTGGAGGGACTGAAGATGTGATCGCTGAACGTTGTGAGGATGCTGAGGTAGGTAGGATTGTAAGTAGCGAAGAGGATGGCATGGTGGCACAGTGGTTAGCACCGCTGCCTCCCAGCGCCAGAGACCCGGGTTCAATTCCCAACTCAGGCGACTGACTGTGTGGAGTTTGCACGTTCTCCCCGTGTCTGCGTGGGTTTCCTCCGGGTGCTCCGGTTTCCTCCCACAGTCCAAAGATGTGCGGGTCAGGTGAATTGGCCATGCTAAATTGCCCGTAGTGTTAGGTAAGGGGCAAATGTAGGGGTATGGGTGGGTTGCGCTTCGGCGGGTCGGTGTGGACTTGTTGGGCCGAAGGGCCTGTTTCCACACTGTAAGTAATCTAATCTAACAAAAAAAGGACAGAAGGGGACAACAAAGACAATTTAGATTAAATAGTGGGCAAAGGTATGGCAAGTGGAGCATAATCTGGGGATGTGGAAATGGTGATATTGAGCATTATTGCAGGAATAACGAAAGGGAAGTCCATTACTTACACAGTGAGAGATGACAGAGCTCTGAAATGCAGAAGGATCTGGGTGTCGTTGTGTATGAATCACATTACATCGGCGTGGATTCAGCAAGTAATTCAGAAAGCTAATAAGATGTTATCATGTATGATGAAAGGGATTAAACATAAAAGAACAATGTTATACGTCAGTTAGTTGTACAGGGCACAGACCGTCTGGAATAATCTGTACAGTATTGTCTCCTTATTGAAGGGAGGATGTAAATGCTATGGGAAGTTTATGGCAGGTTTTCCGGAACAGTACCTGTTTCTCTGAGGAAAGGTTGGACAGTCTAGCTTTGTATCAGTTAGTGTTTAGAGGTGATATGATTGAATTTAGAATGGGGGGGTGGGGGGGGGGTCATCGTTCAGGGTGTCAGCGATTTTAAAGCAGGGATTAGCAGCATTTGTTTCTCCAGGGGCCTGTGACTCTTCTTCCAATGGTGGTTAAAACAGAGTGTTTGAATATTTTAAGGCCAGAGGTGGGTAAGTTCTTAACAAACAGAGGTAGGCCATTCAGCCCATCGAGTCTCCCTGCCATCCAATAATAATGTGGCTGCTCTGATCATCCTCCACTCCCCTTTCCAGCCTTTTCCCCAAACCCCTCAAATCTCTTCCTATTTAAATATCTAACTATCTCAACCTTGAATATACTTAACAACCCAGTCTTTACAATCCTGTCTGGTAAAGAATTCCACAGGTTCCCTCCCCTGTGAGAGAAGACATTCCTCCTCATCTGTCTTGAAAGAGCGAGCTCTTATTCTGAGATGATGCTATCTGACCCTGGACTCTCCCAGAAGGGGAACCAACTTTTCCACATTCGTCCCCCCCCCCACCATCAGGTACCCTAGTTCGTTTCAATAACATCACACCTTGTTCCCCTAAACTGCACTGAGCATTGGGGCAGTCAGGGATATAGAGTGGTCAGTTAGCTCAGCCGTTGAACAGCAGAGGGGGGTCTGAGGAGCTGAGTAGTCCTTTCCTGCTCCTATTTCATGTTTGTTTGTAAGAGCTAATTGGTGGAACAGATTCAAAGGGCTGAATGGTCTCCTTTTATTTGTGGGAAACATCTTTAATTCTGTGTTTTTCTCCCCAGTTTGTTCTACATTGTATTGGAATGTAGGAGCAGGAGTAGGCCATTCAGCCCCTCCAGCCTGTTCCACCATTCAATGAGATCATGGCTGATCTGTGGTCTAGCTCCATCTTTGGCTGATTTGTGATTCAAAGTGACACCAACAGCGTGGATTCAGTCTCCACACCGGCTGAGTTTACCCTCTCCCCTCGCCTGAGGGGAGATGACCCTCTGGTTAAAGCACCAGTAGAGGCTTCTCTTGACTGAGAAAGCAGCCCTCTGGTTAAGGAGGACTAGATTTGCCTTGTGTCCTCCCATCACCTCCCGTTTTGGCGTTCGAACAATCTCTCCGCAAAGGTGGGCTCTGCCGTTTTGTTCACTTCAAAGGTCTGCTTGAATCACATCTTCTCTCTTTCAGATCACCCCACCCTTACTCCAGCCCATTTTGTGGAAGAGAAGGTGGTGAATGAGCACCATAAGGAGTACATGTTTCTGGAATGCGTCAGGTTTATTAATGAGGTGAGAGGAGCTGTATCCCACGGTCAGTGTGACTGAACTTGCTGTTTAGGGAGGGGTGCTCTGGGCCAACCAATCCCAGTATCTGGTCTGTAACCACCCCCTCAGAGCTCAGAAAATCAGCCAACGGGCCCCTCAGAGCGCGGGGTTAGTTAAAACTCTGCGTGCTCACAGTGCGGTCCAGAAAACCACTCTTCCCCATTCAGTGCTAGGGCCTGGGCTGTGAGCACAGTGATTTCCCCACCCACCTGCCCATCCCTAGAGCAGCCTGCACAGCTCTGTGACTATCCCCAACCCTCCCAGGCCAGGTCCTCCTCAGCCCCCTAGGCTGGCTGTGAAAATCCTGTGGAGCTATGTTAAAGGGGTGCACTGCCTGGTGTTCTGGCCAATAAAGTATATTTCCCGACTCTGACATCCTACTGGGGTTGGTGGGATCTCGCGATGTGGGAATTCACGGGTGCGTTTCCCACATTGCAGCACTTTGTAAAGTGCCCCGTTATCTGTCAGGGCGCTCTGCGACATTGTGAGCCTGTGAAAGTTAGCACAGTGCCATTTGTGACTCTTTCTGTGGTTGGGAAATGTGGAATTTATTACCATTTTGTGATTCTCAATCCAAAATGGATGGCACGGTGGCTCAGTGGTTAGCACTGCTGCCTCTCAGTACCAGAGACCCAGGTTCGATTCCAGTCTCGGGCGACTGTCTGTGTGGGTTTCCTCCGGGTGCTCCAGTTTCCTTCCACAGTCCAAAGATGTGCAGGTTATGTGAATTGGCCATGCTAAGTTCCCACAATATTCTGGGATGTGTTAGTTAGGTGCACTAGTCAGGCATAAATGTAGAGTAATCGGGTAGGGGAATGGGTCTGGGTGGGTTACTCTTCAGAGGGTCAGCGTGGACTTGTTGGGCTGAAGGGCCTGTTTTCACATTGTAGAATTTCTATTTTTTGATGAAAATGGTGTCAGATGTCACATGGCATTGCCCGTAACTGCTTTGGTTGGCATGGTGAACTACCCAGAAGCTCAAATTCCTCATGGCCCTCTTAAAATCAAAAGCAGTGATCTACCCCTTCGGGGAGCTGCTAACCAGCTGAGTCCCAGGCCACTGTTTAATCAGCCCATTATCGCTGAGACAGGAGTGTGCCATCAACACCATCATTTCCCCACCAATGTGCAGGAGTTAACCCCCTCTCTCCTCCTCCAGAGCCCAGCAACCTGAGCACTCCACCAGCGCCCACCCCTCCTTGTCATTCAGCGTCCTCAGTCTGGGAGAGGGTGATGGTGCAGTGTTAATGTCACAGGATGAGTAATCCCAAACCCCAGGCTAATGTTCTGGTGATTGTAGCTTCAAATCTCACTGTGGATGGCAAAATGTCAACTTAATAAACATCTGGATCTTAAAAAGATTCCGAATGACCTTTAGGGAAGGAAATCTGCCATCCTTACCTGGTTTGACCTACATGTGACTCCAAACCTGCAACAATGTGGTTGGCTCTTATCTGCCCCCTGGGTAATTAGGGATGGGGCAATAAATGGTGGTCCAACCAGCGACGCCCTCATCCTGTGAATGAACATAAAAATGGTGAGTGCAGGGCACAGAGCTGGTGCCAGAGCTAACTACAGCTGGTAAACGCAGGGCTGAAGCACAGTGTCCAAGGAGGCAGTGCCAGACCTAGGAAGCACCGCAGCCTCATGCCCTTCACAGTGGGGAGCTCAGCTCGTGCACACACGGGGAGCAGTGGATGGCAACCTGTGGATGGCCACGTGCTTGTAGATTGAGATGTGTTCAATGGCAGTGTAGCAAAGGGCTGTCTGTTTCTGACGGTGTGATGTGTGAACCCTGAGGGATATCACTGCAATGCTGGCCTTCTGTATCTCCTCCTGCTTGTGGAGTGTGCAGCATTTTTCCCAACCCCTGACTAACTGCTTTACTGTTGGACGTGACTGTTTGAAAGCAGAAGCACCTGGCGTTGTACATGTCTGAGGGGTAACTTACAGTGGAGAGACAAGGTCATGCTCCTTGTCCCTCACCCTCTTCTTTTCGCTCTGCCTGCATTTCCTTCCATTCCTCTCCTTTACCAAGCAGCTCAATCCACATACAGACTGTCCTCTGTGTGAAAAAGTTCCTCCTCCACTCCCTTCTAAAGTTTGCTCCTGTCACTGAGTCAGAGAGATGTACAGCATGGAAACAGACTCTGTGGGGCAACTCATCCATGCTGACTAGGCATCCTAACCTCATCTAATCCCATTTGCCAGCACCCGGCCCATATCCCTCCAAACCCTTCCTGTTCATATACCCATCCAGAAGCCTTTTAAATGTTGCAATTGTACCAGCCTCCACCACTTCCTCCAGCAGCTCATTCCATACACGCACCACCCTCTGCGTGAAAAAGTTGCCCCTTAGGTCCTTTTGAAATCTTTCCCCCTCACCATAAACCTATGCCCTCTAGTTTTGGACACCCCCCACGCCAGGGAAAAGACTTTGTCTATTCACCCTAACTGTGACCCTCATGATTTTATGATCCTCTATAAGGTCACCCCAGAGCCTCCGACGCTCCAGGGAAAACAGCCCCAGCCTGTCCAGCCTCTCCCTGTAGCTCAAATCCTCCAACACTGGCAACATCCTTGTAAATCTTTTCTGAACCCTTTCAAGTTTCACAACATCTTTCCAATAGGAAGGAGACCAGAATTGCACACAATATTCCAACAGTGGCCTAACCAATGTGTTGTACAGCTGCAACATGACCTCCCAACTCCTGTACTCAATACTCTGACCAATAAAGGAAAGCATACCAAACACTGCCTTCACTATCCTATCTACCTGCGACTCCACTTTCTAGGAGCTATGAACCTGCACTCCAAGGTCTCTTTGTTTAGCAACACTCCCTAGGACCTTACCATGAAGTGTATAAGTCCTGCTAAGATTTGCGTTCTCAAAATGCAGCACCTCACATTTATCTGAATTAAACTCCATCTGCCACTTCTCAGCCCATTGGCCCATCTGGTCAAGATCCTGTTGTAATCTGAGGTAACTTTCTTCGCTATCCATTCCACCTCCAATTTTGGTGTCATCTGCAAACTTACGAACTATACCTCTGATACTCATATCCAAATCATTTATATAAATGACAAAGCAGTGGACCCAGCATCGATCCTTGTGGCACTCCACTGGTCACATGCCTCCAGTCTGAAAAACAACCCTCCACCACCACCCTCTGTCTTCTACCTTTGAGCCAGTTCTGTACAAATGGCTAGTTCTCCCTGTATTCCATGTGATCTAACCTTGCTAATCAGTCATCCATGGGGAACCTTGTTGAACGCCTTACTGAAGTCCATATAGATCACATCTATTGCTCTGCCCTCATTAATCCTCTGTGTTACTTTATCAAATAAAACTCAAGCAAATTTGTCAGACTTTATTTCCCACGCACAAAGCCATGCTGACTAATCTTAATCAGTCCTTGCCTTTCCAAATATGTGTAAATCCTGTCCCTCAGGATTCCCTCCAACAACTTGCCCACCACTGAGGTCAGGCTCATCGGTCTATAGTTCCCTGGCTTGTCTTTACCACCCTTCTTAAACAGTGGCACCATGTTTGCCAACCTCCAGTCTTGCAGCACCTCACCTGTGACCATTGATGATACAAATATCTCAGCAAGAGGTCCAGCAATCTCTCCTCTAGCTTCCCACAGAGTTCTCGGGTACATCTGATCAGGTCCTGGGGATTTATCCATCTTTCTGCATTTTAAGATGTACAGCACCACTTCCTCTGTAATATAGACATTTTTTCAAGATGTCGCCATCTATTTCCTTGCATTTTATATCTTCCATATTCTTCCCCACAATAAATGCTGAAGGAAAATACTTGTTTAGTACCTCCCCCATCTCCTGTGGCTTCACACAAAGGCTGCCTTGCTGATCTTTGAGAGGCCCTATTCTCTCCCTGGTTACCCTTTTGTCCTTAATGTGTTTATAGAATCCCTTTGGATTTTCCTTAACCCTTTTTTTGCTCTCCTGATTTCCCTCTGAAGTATACTCCCACTGCCCTTATAGTCCTCTAAGGACTCAATCTCTCCAGTCTATACCTTACATATGCTTCCTTCTATCATCGTAAGAAATGTCATCTAGTTTTGAAATCCCCTCCCCTAGAGAAAAAAAAGCCATTGCTTTTCATCTTATCTATGTTCCTTCTGATCACAAACCTCGATAAAGGTCACCCCCTCAACTTCCTACATTCCAGGGAAAAATGTCCCAGCCTTTCCTTACAACTCAAACCCTCCAGTCCCAGTAACATCATTGTAAATCCTTTTTACATCTTCTCCAATTTAATAACATCTTCCTATAGGAGGGCAGGTGCCGTTTAATTTGGGTAAATGTGAGTAATTACACTTTGGTAAGATGAACAAAGGCAAGACTTTTACAGTTATTGGTCCAGCCCTGGGGAATCTTGTTAAACAGAGACCTAGGGGTGCAGGTACGTTCTTCCTTGAAAGTGGAGTCACAGGGATAGACATGGTGGTAAAGAATGCCTTTGGCCTGTTTGCCATCATTGGTCAGAGCATTGAGTATAGGAGTGGAAATGTCATGTTGCGCTGTAGGGAGGGCGCCGCGCTGTAGGGACCTGTCAGTTGTTGCTTTTCAGTATGAAACTCTAAAACCCTCGTGGACAGACCTGAAGGGCCATTTCAGCATTTTGATAAGTAGAGAAATTCTTGCTTTTGTTTTGGACAATATTTAATTATTCCTCAACCAAATGCTCTTGAACCAATTATCTGTTTGTTAAAATGTTTTAGTGGGATCCAGCTGTGCTCAATTTGACAGATGCATTTCCTACTTTACCATGGTGACAATATGTCATTGGCTAGAAAGCTATTTAAGGTTTCTGTCTCTCTCTGTCTCTCTCTGTGCGTGTGTGCGCGTGTCTCTCTCTCTCTCTCTTGCCCCCCCCCGTCACTTTGTGTGTCTCTGTGTCTGTTTTTTTCTGTCTCTCTCTCTCTCTCTCTCTCTCTCTCTCTCTCTCTCTCTCTCTCTCTCTCTCTCTCTCTCTTTCTCTCTCTCTCCCTTCTCCCCACCCCCCCATTGCTTTGTATGTGTGTGTGTCTTGAATCTCTCAAAGCTGTGAATTCTTCTGAGCTTGTTGTATCTGCTGTGTTAACTGATCGCAGGCAGGGAATTTACAGAGTGAGGGAAGGGGCCTCACACCATCTCTTCCCCTGAACCTCCCACTCTCCTTTTCCCACAAATATTCAGCTCATCTCAAAGCACAAAGGGAGGGAGAAACCAGCTCCCCTTCTATTCTTGCTTCGTGTTTAACAGATACTGGATGATGTAATGAGTTGTTTTGGCTTTGCTGCATAGAAACAGGCCATTCAGCTCAACAGGTCTGTATTCGTACCCTGAATAGATGTCATCTCTCTGCTCTTCATCTGTTACTGTCAGTGTATCCTCCTATTCCTCTCTTCGTTGAGTGTTTATCCAGCTTCCCCTTAAATACATCTAAGCTATTCCCTTCACCCATTGTGGTGGTGGATATCATATTCTCACTGCTCTGAGAGCAGAATGTTTCCCTTTTTTTTTCAACGTTCGAGGGTGAGCAAGCTGAGGGGTAACTAACATGCTATCTCCAACCTATTTAATGACCGAACCGTCTGTGTATTTAAAAGCTTATAACAGTCCTTGGTACTGACAGCCTGAACCATCCCTGGGTCAGGGAGACCAGCAATGAGTAGCTTATGTCCTCTGTCCTTGTGGGAGTGGGGTTGGCAAGGAGAGAGGAGGTTGGGGTGGGGTGATAGTATCTGTTCCTCCACCTGAGGCTACATTGGGGCAAACCCAGCCCCTATAAAGCCTGCTGGGTGGGTTATCTGGGTTACCCAGTCAGGAAACTTTGCCATCTGTCTAATGCACCAAGGAGTCAGGTGACTGGGGAGATGGCAAATTCGGCTTCCTGGCAGGCTGTTCATCGACCACTTCAGGCCCTGAAGTACTGGTGAGTTCAGGATGTCCTCAGTGAGTCAGCATTGAACTGCTGAGGTGGCTGAAAGGGGAGACTGTGGCATGAGCTGGCACTGTAGTGAAGCTTGGGACCCGTCTCCTGTCACCTCCAGCGAGGGGGAGAGTGGGGGGTGGAATTGAGCCCTATGTTCCTGTTCTATTGAAATCCTTAATAACAGAATCATTCAGCACCAGGCAGGCCCTTCAACCCATCGAGTCTGTGCAAAGCCTTGAATGTTATGACCTTTCAAGTGCTCCCCCATGTCCTTGTTAAAGGTTGAGGGGTTTCCCAGGCAGTGCTTTGCAGACTAAGGTCTCCATTAGGCTGCCTCCCCTTTTCTAGAGGAAAGAGCCCAAGCCTGTTCATCCTTTTCTGACAGTCATAAACCTTATCGTTCTGGTATCGTTCTTATAGATCCTTATGCTTGCACCTACTGCACTGCTTCTACCTTCATGTTGTAATTCACTTTGACAGATCGGCGATCAGTGCTCCAGGTATTGCCCAACCCGAGCCTGTGCAGATGTTCACAGAGCCCACTGCCTAAAGCACCAAACTGCAAGATTACTGGGTACAGCAATAATGTTCCAGGAAGTTTCTTTGTGAAGTGGAAGTGGGGTGATAGGTGAGGCCAGTGTGGGGGAACTGAGTGGTGAGGGTACCCTGAGCCTGGCACACAAAGAGTTACAGCCTGTATGTGAGTGGGAGGAAGGAGAGGCAGCTCCGATTTCAGTTAAACGGCAGAGGAAGCTTACACAGGAAGAAGGAAGCTGGAGGCCCCTTCGCTGCCAGAGAAATAGTTTAAAAGGGTCAGTTCCCCTGGGGGGGATTGCAAAGCATGAAAGCAGTCACTGAGTAATTTCCTCCCCAAGATGGCTGCGATGACTCTGATTCCCTGAGGGCCACCTCCTCCAGCTGAGATGTTTGCCTGGAACCCAAAATAGCTTCCCTTTGCTTTTTCCAGAAATCCATTTTCTCGTGTGAAGTGCTGAGGAAGAAAATGTATTACTGCTTGCGAAAGCCTCCCTCCTCATTCTTCTGCATTTTTATTTGCTGCTTTGTTCGACAGAAGGTCTGGACTGGAATCTTTTTATAACTCAATTCCCCACTCTCTCTGCTTCTGTGGCTCCAACCCTCCAATATTTTGCTTTGTCTTTAATTTTGATTCGAAAACGAGATAACGGTCAGATGGTTTACACCTGCTTTTCAATTGCCGTGGGACGGGGGCAGGAAAGAGAGTGTGCAAAGCAAGGTCCCACAAGCATCCCTCCAAACTTGAGCACACCCTTTCAGTTGGTTTGCAGTAGCTGACCAGCTCTGCTGGGTGAAAAGTGCCCTCTGTGTTTGATTGGGTGTTTACACTGAATCACCGGGGTGGCATAAGAGCGCCAGCCATGATTCGGTTTACTCTGAGTTGGAAGGACCCAAGCCCCGCCGTTGGTGACTCTGATTCCAGGCAGGCGTGCCCATTGTGGGCAGTGCCACACTGTTGCAGGTGCTTTCTTTCTGGAACCGAGAGTTAACAGGGCAGAATGAGACCATTCAGCCCACTGTGGCTGTGCCAGCCAGGAAAGAAATGTCCAGACTAATCCCACTTCCCAGTTTTTGGTCTGTAGCCCTATGGATGTTCAGGAGAGACATTGAACCAGTTTGCAATCTTGGGTGGGCATGCAGTAGCTCATCATCCTTCTGAAACGCCCTGGGCTAGCCTTTATCCAGTATTCAACAACAGAAAGTCAGATTAGCTGGTCACTGTTGCACTGCACTTTGTGGATCTTACTGCCTGCAGAGTTTCTGCTGCATTACAACTTTCACTGATCTTTTAAAAGTGTTTCATTGGCTATAAATAAGGTATTAGCATTAAAGGTTCTATACAAATGCAAGTTGTTGTTCTATAATGTAGTGACATAACCCTAGGCACTTCACAGATACATTATCAGACAAGCATTTGGCACTGACCCTCGTGAAATCCTTGCACTGTAAACTTTGGACAAGGCAATAGGTTTGCAGGAGTGCCTTAAAGTAGGAAAGGGAGGGTGAGTGGTGTAAGGGGGGTGGGTGGGTGGGGGAGTTCCGACAAGAGCTCAAGGTCTAGGCATCCAAAGCCAACATTGCACAAATCTGGAACTCCTGAGTGGTTAGAATTGGATTGAGTGCAGATCTGACAGAGATGAACAACAGCAAGGGGCAATGGAGGGTTTAAAAACCGAGGGTGAGAATGTCCACAATGTCCTTTTCAATCTTTGATCTGACCGTGGTGATGCGTCTCCTGCAGTCTGTAGTTCTGAAGCTCCTTCCCTTTTGTTCAGCTTTAGTGAGGATGTGTAGATATCAAGGTGGAGTAAACACCAGCCTCTATTTCTCCAGGAAGTTCCCCTCCCTGACATTAGCTGTTTCTGCCTGGGACTGGCAGTGATGTGTGCAGAAAGTGGTGAGAGTCATTTCTTTGTCAGCAAATAAAACCATGAGAAAGGCGACCAGAACCCTTTTGTATCTGCAGGGACGGATCATAAAAACGTCGAAGTAACATGGAGCTGTGAGAAACCTTCAATTACCCGGCTGTAGTTTAGGGGTAGCCATTGTTTGGCAGCTGAAGAAGGTGCTGGGTTGATCCATTTGAGAACTGGTTAGTGATGGAGCCTGGAAACAGCAAAGCTTTCCTGAGCCTGGCGATGGATGGAGTTTTTGAAGCATTCATGGTAATGTTTGGATCGAGTCACAGATGCACAGCACAGAAACAGACCCTTCCAACCAGATATCCTAACCTAATCTACTTCCAGTTGCCAGCACTTGGCCTGTCTCCCTCTAAATCCTTCCTATTCATTTACATCTAGATGCCTTTTAAATGTTGTAATTGTACCAGTCTCCACCACTTCCTTTGGCAGCTCATTCCATACACGTACCACCCTCTGCGTGAAAAAGTTGCCCCTCTGGTCCCTTTGAAATGTTTCCCTTCTCACTCTAAACCTACGCCCTCTAATTCTGGACACCATCACCTTCAACTCCTTTCTTGTATTTATGTTAAGTTGCCCTAGTCCTCCTGCACCATGGGGCTACTCTCTCATTAGAGACAGAGGGATCACAGAATCCCTACAGTGCAGAAAGAGGCCATTCAGTCCATCAAGTCCATACTGACCCTTTTGAAGAGGATCCCACCTTCATCCTTGTAACCCAGGATTTGCCATTGGGCGGCACGGTGGCACAGTGGTTAGCACTGCTGCCTCACAGCACCAGAGACCCGGGTTCAATTCCCGACTCAGGCGCCTGACTGTGTGGAGTTTGCACATTCTCCCCGTGTCTGCGTGGGTTTCCTCCGGTGCTCTGGTTTCCTCCCACAGTCCAAAGATGTGCGGGTCAGGTGAATTGGCCATGCTAAATTGCCCGTAGTGTTAGGTAAGGGGTAAATGTAGGGGTATGGGTGGGTTGCGCTTCGGCGGGTCGGTGTGGACTTGTTGGGCCGAAGGGCCTGTTTCCACACTGTAAGTAATCTAATCTAAACCCACCTAGAACATATCCTTGGACACTATAGGCAATTTAACATGGCCGATCCTCCCTGATCTGCACACCTTTGGACTGTGGGAGGAAACCGGAGCACCCAGAGGAAACCCACACTGACTCGGGGAGAATGTGCAAACACCACAGAGACAATCGCCCGAGGGTAGAATCGATCCCGGGCCCCTGGCACAGTGGGCAGCGGTGGTGCCCTTTTGGTGGTAGTTTAATCTGAGGGTCACCATGCCTCAGGTGAGGATGGGGAGAGGTTAAGAAGGAGAGCACTTTACAGTAACCTCAGCCAGTGTGGGAAATGAACCTGTATCGCTCTGCTTCACGAACCAGCCATCCAGCCAACTGAGCTAACCAACCCACTTTGTGCTTCTATAGCTTCCCCTTAAAAGCATCTACACAGCCTCTCCCAGAGGGAGAGAGGTCCACAATGACCTCACACTCTGGGCCAAGAGATTGCTCATGAATTTTAAATGGATTCATAAGTGTCTCACGTTGAACTTCCAGTTGAAGGTTCATACTTTTAATTCTTTCATTACCTGACAGACGTGGTTTTCTATGTTCTGCCCCCTTCCTGTTTCTGCAGATGAAGACTGGTCCCTTTGCTGAACACTCTAACCAACTGTGGAACATCAGTGCGGTCCCAGCCTGGTCGAAGGTGAACCAGGGACTGATCCGGATGTATAAGGCAGAGGTGAGAGGAAAGTTTTCCTTATTCATTCACGGGCTGTGGGCATCCGTTTATTGCCCATTCCTAATCGCCCAGAGGGCAGTTGAGAGTCACCCACGTTGCTGTGGGTCTGGAGTCCTATGTAGGCCAGACCAGGTAATTCAGGCTGATTTTCCTTCCCTGGGGGCCTCATGAAACCAATGGGGTTTTCCTGACGAACAGCAGTTGGTTTCATGGTCATTGCTAAGCTCTTATTTCCAGATTATCATTGAATTCAAACTCAGGTCCCCAGAACATTCCCTGGGTCTCTGGATTAATAGTCTAACAATGAGTCCAACCATCAGACCATTGCCTACACCTGCCTCCCCCCTCCCCAATTCCTAACTTAGAGATGTCACCTCTCATCAGTCCCTTCAGGCACCCAGTTGGGTGAGGGCAGTGCCTGGTGTACGTTGAAAGCCATCTGGGTGTCATTGTGTGTTCAGTCCTTTAGGAGAGTCGGTCTGTGGAAGGGACTCTGAGTACTGGTCGTAGCAGATTTAGCTAATACTTGCCCTGGCTGTGTTAATGAGGGCACACTGATTACCTTTACTGCTTCCTCTGAGGCTTCTTGCTGCTTTTGGAAAGTGACTGGTTTATCAGTTACCGGTTTGGTATGTATAGCTAGGTTTTACTAGCATGTGACACCTTCCCCAGACTGTTTACCCACTGCACACAGTGTGTTTGCTCTCAGTGCCTAGAGAACTACACCCAGTGAAAGGCACTGCCTGCTCATGTAGAGACAGCTACAGATTTGGGGCTACAGCTGTCAGCCTGCCTCGGTGAGTGGCATTCTTGCCTCTCAAGTCAGAAATCTCTGGGTTCAAGCCCCGTTTCACACGCTAAGGGAACACGACACTGTCGGAGTGCTGTCTTTCTGATGAGATGGTAAATCAAGGCTCTGGCAACCACTTCATATCAACATTAGAGTAGGTGCAGTACGGTGTAGATGAATGTAAGGTTGTCCACTTTGGTAGTAAAACCAGGAGGGCAGCTTTTTATCTGAATGGTGATAGATTGGGAAAAGGGAGGTGTAATAAGAACCTCTCTCGCTCGAGTGCCTGCCCCCTCTCTCTCACTCATGCGTGCCCACGCTCTCTGTCTCCCGTTCGTGCTCTCTGTCTCTGTCTCTGTCTCTGTCTCTCTCTCTCGCTTGCTCTCATTCGCTCACGTGTTTGTGGGGGTCTAAGTGGGGGCGTGGGACTAAGTGGGGTTTGTGGTGATTGGTGCTGAAGTGGGGTTTCAGGGTGTTGCCCGTCTCTCTCTGCCCTATTGTGGCCGGGTGGGGGTGGGCTGGGGAACAGAGCAGGCTGCTGGGTGTGCGGGAGAAATGTTGGAGAGGCCAGTCCTGACCTTCCTTTCCAAACAGACTGTCTCTGTCTCTGTAAGATGTTGGCCCAGGAGGAAGTGTTGGAGACACAGTTGTGGGCAAGGCCTCCTTCCTGAAGCAGAATCCCTCCACCAGAGGAAGCTGAGCTGCAATGTATCTCCAGGCTAAATGCTGTACAAAAGGCAGCCTGTTGTGGAGGCAGGCAGTTGCCTGACAGGTCGGTGTGGTCTTTTCCTTATTGCGCTGTCGCATTCCCACTTTCTTCTGAAATGTCAGCCAAACTTAAAATTACTGGTTTCAAGGCAAGTTTGAGCCTTTCATCTGAGCAGCTTGTTTGCTTCATTTTATGAGGCTCTGAAATGGCTTTTGAAAAATTTTAAGTTGCATTGAATTTACAGTACAAACCAGGCCATTTGGCCCAACCATTCTGTGCTGGTTATTTGGCACCATATCTGCCTCCTCCCAGCTCTATGTCAACTTTATTCTGTCCATTTATTGCTTTCTCCCTCACGGGTTTGTCCAGATCGCCTTCAAATGTATCTGTAACATTCACCCTGACCACATCCTGAGGGAGCAAGTATAACATTCTCCCTACTCACGGAGGAAAGCGGTTTCTCTGGCACTCCTGCTTGCTTTTGTAAGGAATGCACCTTCTCTATGTTTACCCTGTTGAAACATTTCAGAAACATAACCGTCACCATCAGGGTCAGCCCCGCGGTATTAACCGTCACCATCAGGGTCAGCCCCGCGGTATTAACCGTCACCATCAGGGTCAGCCCCGCGGTATTAACCGTCACCATCAGGGTCAGTCTGTGGTATTAACCATCACCATCAGGGTCAGCCCCGCGGTATTATCCGTCACTATCAGGGTCAGCCCCGCGGTATTATCCGTCACCATCAGGGTCAGCCCCGCGGTATTAACCGTCACCATCAGGGTCAGCCCCGCGGTATTAACCATCACCATCAGGGTCAGCCCCGTGGTATTATCCATCACCATCAGGGTCAGCCCCGCGGTATTAACCATCACCATCAGGGTCAGCCCCGTGGTATTATCCATCACCATCAGGGTCAGCCCCGTGGTATTATCCATCACCATCAGGGTCAGCCCCGCGGTATTATCCATCACCATCAGGGTCAGCCCCGCGGTATTAACCATCACCATCAGGGTCAGCCTATGGCCACTTTTTGTTGCAAAATGATTTCCAAATTGTTCCTTCCAAGCCCATGACCACTCTCATCTAGAAGGACAAGGGTAGCAGATACATGGGAACACCTGTAGTTCCCCTCCTAGCCACTCGCCATCCTGACTTGGAAAATATCCCTGTTTCTTCACTGTTGCTGGGGGAAAATCTTGGAACTCTGTCCTTTCCAGTATCATTGTGGGTCCACTCTCAGCACAGTGCAGGAAGGCTAGCACCTCGGTAACGGGTGACCAGGGATGGGTAATAAATACTGGGCCCAGCCTGTGACACCTATCCCCCATGTGAATGCATCTTTTAAAAAAAACTCCACACAGCCATGTCCCAGGTCCAGCTGGGAGCTCCAGCACAGGGCAGCAAATTGCCTTTTGGCAGCCGGTTTCTGTCCTAATTGCAAGGTGTTATTTTTGTGGACAAGGTCAGAAATCACTCCCCAGGTTAGAGTCCGACAGGTTTCTTTGAAATCGCTGAGCGCTGCTCCTTCGCCAGGTGCTTGGTGAAGAGCTGGTTGAAAGGGCTTACAAAGGATTGGAGTTTGTGGTCTGTTGTTGCTGGAGTTCACGTTCGTCCCTCCTCCGTCCCCCCTCCCTCCTCTGTCCCTCCTCTGTCCCTCCTCGTTCCCCCCCCCGGCCCTCCCCCTCCTCCCCCCTCCTCCTCGGTCCCTCCTCCCCCCTCCTCCTCGGTCACTCGTCCCTCCCCCTCCTTTGTATCTTCCCCCCCGTGTCTCTTTTCTTCCCCCCTGTGTCTCTTTCCCCCCCCCCCCGTGTCTCTTTCCCCCCCCCGTGTCTCTTTCCCCCCCCCCGTGTCTCTTTCCCCCCCCCTCGTGTCTCTTTCCCCCCCCTCGTGTCTCTTTCCCCCCCCTCGTGTCTCTTTCCCCCCCCCCGTGTCTCTCTTTCCCCCCCCGTGTCTCTCTTTCCCCCCCCGTGTCTCTCTTTTCCCCCCCCCGTGTCTCTCTTCCCCCCACCGTGTCTCTCTTCCCCCCCCCCGTGTCTCTCTTCCCCCCCCCCGTGTCTCTCTTCCCCCCCCCCGTGTCTCTCTTCCCCCCCCCCGTGTCTCTCTTCCCCCCCCCCGTGTCTCTCTTCCCCCCCCCCGTGTCTCTCTTCCCCCCCCCGTGTCTCTCTTCCCCCCCCCCCCCCGTGTCTCTCTTCCCCCCCCCCCCCGTGTCTCTCTTCCCCCCCCCCCGTGTCTCTCTTTCCCCCCCCTCGTGTCTCTTTTCCCCCCCCTCGTGTGTCTTCCTCCCCCCTTCCCCCCCCCCCGTCCTCTCTTCTCCTGCCACCCCCCCCCCCCCCCCCCCCCCCCCCCCCCTCGCCCTCGTCAACCGTCTGCTGTGTTTCACCGTACACTGACCCATGGAGCCCAGTGCAGCTGGAACCATCCTGTCCCAGTGAACCTGAGCAGGACCCTTTCTGATGCGACTTTATGATTTCACTAAATGAGTTTGGGGGACAGGATCCTTCCGGAGAAAGTGAGGTCTGCAGATGTCTGGAGATCAGAGCTGAAAATGTGTTGCTGGAAAAGCGCAGCAGGCCATGCAGCATCCAAGGAGCAGGAGAATCAACGTTTCGGGCATAAGCCCTTACTTTGATGCTGCCTGACCTGCTGCGCTTTTCCAGCAACACATTTTCAGGACGGGATCTTTCCCCCTGGATGTGGGGGTTTCAGGGTCACCCCTGACTGACCTGCGCCATTTAATGACGCTGAGCAGAATGAAACCTGGACCATTTACCCACAGGATTCAGATTTTCATCCACATTCCATAGTCCTTCCATTCATAACGATGGGCTGTGGGTATTAGTGACAAAGCCATTGAGCCAGAGGGCAGTTCAGGGTCACTGACATCGCTCGAGTCTCCTATAGGCCAGTCCAGCTGAGGATGGCAGAGTCCTTTCCTAAAGGACATTAGCGTGTCACGGAGGGTGACCGTTTTACTATCACCATTGCTGAGAGTAGCTTTCAATTCCAGATCTTAGGAACTGAATTTCAATTCCACTGGTTCACACTTAAACCCGGGTCCCCAATGCATTAGTCTCCGTCTCTGGATTGCCTGAGGCATTACCACCCTGCTCCTGTCACCGCGCATCACATGGTATAGAGGGAGCTTTACTCTGCATCTAACCCTGTCCTGGGAGTATTTGATGGGGGGGGGAAGTGTAGAGGAAGCTTTACACTGTATCCAACCCTGTACTGGCCCTGTCCTGGGGAGTGTTTAATGGGACAGTTTAGAGGGAGTTTTACTCTGTATCTAACCCCATGCTGTCCCTGTCCTGGGAATGTTTGATGGGACAGTGTAAAGGGAGCTTTATTCTGTATCTACCCCTGTGCCCCATCAAACACTCCCAGAACAGTGTAGAGGGAGCATTATTTTCAGTTTAAAAGAGTGCTTTCCCTGTCCTTGGTACTGTCATTATGTTCATAATGTTGTAGAGTCATAGAGATCTACAGCATGGAAACAGACCCTTTGGTCCAACTTATCCATGCTGACCAGATATCCTAAATTAATCTAGTCCCATTTACCATTTGGCCCATATCTCTGTAAACCCTTCCTATTCATGACCCCATCCAGATGCCTTTTACATACTGTAATTGTACCAGCCTCAACCACTTCCTCTGGCAGCTCATTCCACGTGCAAAAAAAAGGTTTAAAAAGTCATTCCTTGGTTGAGAGTTTTGTTGGGAAGACTAGCATCTCATCCCCGTTCCCCTGTTTCCCCCCACACCCCATTCATTTTGAACCGGGGGCTTCCAGATGGTGCTGGCTAGCTGTCACTTCCACCCTGAACAGTGTGTTCAGCTACATCACGGTAAAAAAGGAGTCAACCACATCTCTGTGGCTCTGGACTCATGTGTAGGCCGGACTGGTTCAGGATGGCAGGTTTAAAGAGCATTAGTGAACCAGACCGCATTTTCTGATCATTATTTATTTTAGCTGTTTATTCAATAGAATTTAAATTTCCCAGCAGCTGTGGTGGGATTTGAACTTGTCCCTGAATCATCAGTACAAACGGCAGGATCGCTACTCCCAGGAACATAGCCACCATGACTCCTCAGCCCGAGTGAAAGGAACTACTGTGTTTTTTTTTTGAACGTAGCTTGTCCTTCCTGTTTCTTCGGATAGCTCTCTGTGCTTTCAGTTCTGAGTGGCATCACTTTCAAAGACTGCTTCATTGTTAGTCCCCTCCTAACTCTGTGTGTGTGTGTGTGTGTGTGTGTGTGTGCGCGCGCCCATACCCCAGTGAGAGTCTGTGTGTGTGTGTGTGTGTATATATTTGAGAGAGAGCCCGTACCCCAGCAAGAGTCAGTGTGTATGTGAGAGAGTGTGTGTGTGTGTGTTGGGGGTGGGGGGGGAGCTGAATTAGCCACTGACCTGCTGAAAGTTTCTGACAGATCTCTCACAACATTCCCATCATTCCAACTGTCTCCTTACCTTCCTGCCCTTATCCCCTCCAGTGACAGCACTGACCTCTCTGAAGTTTTTTTCTTGTGGAAAGAGTTAAGTTAAAGTGGTGCTTTGTCCCAGTGTTCTTGGCAGCTAGCAACTATTGAACTCTTTGTCAATGTGTCAGGGGGAGAGGGGAGGATTGGCATTTTCAAATCCCCTTTTTATCTTCTCTGGGCGTTCCAAAGCACTTTACCCCATGAAGCATTTTCTCAAATGTTGTCACTCAATATTTCTGATGATGAGTCACTGGTCTTGAAATGTGAACTCTGTTTTCTCCTCACAGATGCTGCCAGATCTGCTGAGGTTCTGCAGCAATTTCTGTTTTTGTAACACAGTGGAAGAGGGCAGGTAGAGACGTCAGGGTGTAGCACTGTGACATATTAGAAGAAATTAGCCTGGAGTGGGAGAGAGGAGGTGATAACAGCTTTAGCAGCCTTACATCTGCAGGCTGTGTACAGATCCAAATCCATGTGAGGCATATCTCTGGCTATTGAGGGAGGCAAGGGAGGAGATCTAATAGCTGAAAATGTGTTGCTGGAAAAGCGCAGCAGGTCAGGCAGCATCCAAGGAGCATGAGAATCGACGTTTCGGGCATGAGCCCTTCTTCAGGAAGAAGGGCTCATGCCTGAAACATTGATTCTCCTGCTCCTTGGATGCTGCCTGACCTGCTGCGCTTTTCCAGCAACACATTTTCAGCTCTGATCTCCAGCATCTGCAGACCTCACTTTCTCCGAGGAGATATAATACAATACAATTCAATACAGTACAGGAACAGGCTATTCGGCCCATCAAGCCTGCGCCGATTCTAATCCTTATTTCAACTTGCTACTTACTACCCATGTGTAGTTTCTGTTCGTAGTTCACCTCCCATTCATGCGTCTATCAAGATATCATAGATACGTTAGCAATGTTTAAGACTGCTTCCACCACCTCCACTGGCAGTACGTTCCTCTGTGTGAAATATTTTCCCTGTGCATCTCCCCTAAACCCTCCCCCCTCACCCTGAACCTGTACCCTCTTGTAGTCAACCTTTCCACGCTGGGAAAAAGCCTCTGACTATCCACCCTGTCTATGCCTCTTATACTTTTGTAGCTTTCTATCAGGTCGCCCCTCAGCCTCTGTCTTTCCAGAAAACAATCTGAATTTATCCAACCTGTTCTCATAGTTCAAACCCTCCGGACCAGGCAACATCCTGGTAAACCTTCTCTGCACCCTTCCCAAAGTATTGACATCCTTTGGGTAGTTTGGCAACCAGAAACGCACGCGCTGTTTCAAATGTGCGCGAACTAAAGTTTTATATGGCTGTACAGATGAGGGCCCTGGCAGAAATCTTCAAATCCTCTAACCAGAGGTAAGATACCATCTGGGAGGATTGCTAATATTGTCCCATCATTTAAAAACAAAGGGAGAAAGGCATAGACTGGAAATTATTAGTCATTATTATATGGAAAGATCATGTTTAATAAAGTTGAATTTTTTGAGGGGGTAACCAGGAGTGTTGATGAGGACAAGGTATTTGATGTGGTTTACATGGACTTTAACAAGGCTTTTGATCAGGTCCCTCACGGTGGGCTGGTCAAGTAAGAAGCCATGGGTTCTGAGGTAAAGTGACACATTGAATACCGACTTGGCTGAGAGGCAGGAGGTAGAGGGTGATGGTGGAGGGGTGTTTCTGTGACTGAAAGTGGGTTCCGCAGGCTCTGGTGCAGTTATGGTCTACATTAACGATTTGAAATTAATGTAGGGGTGCGTGATTGAGAAATTTGCAGCTGACAAAAATTGGATGATGGTACATAGTGAGGAGAATAGTTGAGCCTCAGGAGAATGTCAGCAGATTGAACATTTGCCACTGCTCTGTCACCTATCTCTTGAAACATGTGAGATAATACACTTAGTCTTAGAGTCCTACAGCACGGAGACAGGCCCTTCGGCCCAGACTGGTCCATGTTGACCACTCTAACCCCATTTCCCTGCACTTGGCCCATATCTTCTAACCCTTTCCTATCCATGTATTTGTCCAAATGCCTTTTAAATGTTGTTAATGTACCCACCTCAACCACTTCCGCTGGCAGCTCATTCCATATGCGTAACACCCTTTGTGTAAAAAAACGTTTCCCTTCAGGTTTCCTTCAATACTTTCCCCTCTAACCTTAAACTGATGCCCTCTAGTCTATGATTCCCCAACCCTGGGAAAAAAGACTGAGTGCATTCACCCTATCCATGCCTCTCATGATCATCTACACCTCTACAAGGTCCTACACTCTAAAGAAAAACTCCTAGCTTGTCCAACCTCTCCCAGTAACTCAAACGATTGAGTCCAGGCAACATTCTTGTAAATTTCTTCTGCAATCTTTCCAGTTTAATAATATCCTTCCTATAACAAGGTGACCAAAACTGAACACGCTACTCCAAGTGCGGCCTCACCAACATCCTGTACAACTGCACCGTAACTTCCCAACTTCTATATTCCATGCTGTAACTGATGAAGGCCAGTGTGCCAAAAATTTCCTTCACTGCCCTAGGTGAAGTTGAGGACTGCAGATGCTGGAGATTAGAGTCGAGAGTGTGGTGCTGGAAAAGCACAGCCAGTCAGGCAGCATCTGAGGAGTGGGAGAGTTGATGTTTTGGGCAAAAGCCCTTCATCAGGAATCCCTGCCCTGTGTACTGTGGCTCCACTGTCAGAGAACCGTGCACCTGAACTCCAAGGTCCCTCTGTTGCACTACACTCCTCAAGGCCCTGCCATTCACCATGAAACTCATACCATGATGTGACTTTCAAAAATGCAAGACCTCACACTTATCTATATTAAACTCCATTTGCCATTTCTCAGCCCACTTCCCCAGCTGATCAAGATCAAGAGGGAGGCACTTTTCCTGCTTTCCATGGTGTTCCTGGTTCACAAAGTGGAACTGCAGGCAGTATAGTTTGAGGCAGCAATGTTCATCCTGCTGCTTGGACCCACTCCCCAACAGCAGAGCGGAAAAATGTCTGGGTATAGTCTCTGAGGAGTGGGCGCAGTCACCCTGTCTGCTGTGCCTTAATGATTCCTTGTGTCACTTCAGGCCTGTCTGTGTGACTGTTTTCCTGCCGCTTAATGCAGTTGTTTCTGAAGCAAATATCTATCTCCTGTCTCAGGACCCCTTATAGCACAGTGGTAGTATCCTTACCACTGAGCCAGGAGGTCTGGGTTCATTTCCCACCTGCTCCAGAGGTGTGTAATAATATCTGTCTCCTGTCTTATTCATCTTCAATTGTCTTTATCAAATGGAAAAGACACACTTGTATTCTTCTAACACCTTTCACATCCTCCAGCTGTCCCAAACTGCCTGGCAGTTTGGTTCCTGTTGTAATTGTACCAGGCACAGCCATGATTGCAAACTGGAAGGTTGTAGGAACCTGGGGAGGAATAACATGTGGAAGGGAAGGGAAGATGAGCTGGAATCGAGATGGTCCATTCTCCCTTGACTTCCTCATGGCCTTTGAGGAGGGAAACCTGCCATCTTTACCTGGTCTGGCCCACGTGTGACTCCAGGCTCTCAGCTGCCCTCTGAAATGGCCCGGGCAGGATGCCCAAGACCTGGGGAGCAGGTGCAGAAGAGATGGCACCAGGGATGGATTCTACGAAGAAAAGCTGAGGACGTTACTCCAGGAACAAACGTCCAGTCTCGCCTACGTTGGGGAAACGAAGCGTTGACTGGGTGACCGCTTTGCAGAACACCTATCGTCTGTCTGTAAAAAGGACCCTGAGGTTCCAGTTACCTGCCACTTTAATACCTGTTCCCTGTCCAGCCTCTCTGTCTCAGGCTAGCTGCAATGCTCCAGTGAAGCTCAGCACAAGCTGGAAGACCAGTGCCTCATTGTCCACTTGCAGCCTTCTGTACTCAGTATCATTTTACAGCCTGGTACCCACCTCCCATGTCCTTACCCCAACCCCACGCACCCAGGCCTTGTCATCACACTGACTGCTACTGCAACCAACCCACTGTCAGCCATTGTGCCCATTAGAAACTATTATCTTCCCAGGCTGACACTTGCCCACTCATTTTATCTGCCCGACTGTTTTTCTGTTTCTCTGGGCTCTATCACAATCTATCGTTCACTCCTCTTCACACGCCCACCCCATCTGCTCTGAGGAAGGGTCACTGGACCCGAAACATTAACTCTGATTTCTCTCCACCGATGCTGCCAGACCTGCTGAGCTTTTCCAGCGATTTTTGTTTTTGTTTCCAGCATCTGCGGTTATAGTCATAGAGATGTACAGCATGGAAATAGACCCTTCGCTCCAACTTGTCCACACCGACCAGATATCCCAACCCAATCTAGTCCCATTTACCAGCACCCAGCCCATAGCCCTCCAAACCCTTCCCCCTCCAAACCCTTCCCCCTCCAAACCCTTCCCCCTCCAAACCCTTCCCCCTCCAAACCCTTCCCCCTCCAAACCCTTCCCCCTCCAAACCCTTCCCCCTCCAAACCCTTCCCCCTCCAAACCCTTCCCCCTCCAAACCCTTCCCCCTCCAAACCCTTCCCCCTCCAAACCCTTCCCCCTCCAAACCCTTCCCCCTCCAAACCCTTCCCCCTCCAAACCCTTCCCCCTCCAAACCCTTCCCCCTCCAAACCCTTCCCCCTCCAAACCCTTCCCCCTCCAAACCCTTCCCCCTCCAAACCCTTCCCCCTCCAAACCCTTCCCCCTCCAAACCCTTCCCCCTCCAAACCCTTCCCCCTCCAAACCCTTCCCCCTCCAAACCCTTCCTATTCATATACACATCCAAATGCCTCTTAAATGTTGCAATTGGACCAGCCTCCACCACTTCCTCTGGCAGCTCATTCCATACACGTACCTGTGTGAAAAAGGTTGCCCCTTAGGTCTCTTTTATATCTTTCCCCTCTCACCCTAAACCTATGCCCTCTAGTTCTGGATTCCCCCACCCCAGGCAAAAGACTTTGCCAATTTACCCTATCCATGCCCTTCATATAAGGTCGCCCCTCAGCCTCCAATGCTCCAGGGAAAACAGCCCCAGTCTGTTCAGCCTCTCCCTGTAGCTCAAATCCTCCAACCCTGGCAACATCCTTGTAAATCTTTTCTGAACCCTTTCAAGTTTCTCAACATCTTTCTGATAGGAAGGAGACCAGAATTGCACGCAATATTCCAACAGTCGCCTAACCAATGTCCTGGACAGCTGCAACATGACCTCCCAATTCCTGTACTCAATACTCTGACCAATAAAGGAAAGCATACCAAACGCTGCCTTCACTATCCTATATACCTGCGACTCCATTTTCAAGGAGCTATGAACCTGCACTCCAAGTTCTCTTTGTTCAGCTACACTCCCAAGGACCTTACCAATACGTATATAAGTCCTGCTGAGATTTGCTTTTCCAAAATGCAGCACCTCACATTTATCTGAATTAAACTCCATCTGCCACTTCTCAGCCCATTGGCCCATCTGGTCCAGATCCTGTTGTAATCCGAGGTAACCCTCTTCGCTGTCCACTACACCTCCAACTTTGGTGTCATCTGCAAACTTACTAACTGTATCTCTTATGCTCACATCCAAATCATTTATGTAAATGACAAAAAGTAGAGAGCCCAGCACCGATCCTTGTGGCACTCCACTGGTCACAGGCCTCCAGTCTGAAAAACAACCCACCACTGTCTTCTACCTTTTGAGCCAGTTCTGTATCCAACTGGCTAGTTCTCCCTGTATTCCATGAGATTTAACTTTGCTTCTTTGGTTTTTTTTTGTTAAGATAGTTCATGATTTTGAACCCTGCTCTGTGTCAATAGTGAATGAAGAGCAGCCATTGACAATGCTGGGACGGTCAGTGACTAGGAGACTCGGATTGAGGTGACTGACACTAAACCCAAACATAACTTGCTGACTTGTTTCCATGCAGCCATGTGATTTAATTTCAGAATGTGTTACCTGAAAAGGTGGCTGATACTGATACAAAACCAACTTCCCAAATTGGATTGGAAGGTGGGAAGCATTGCAGGGTTATGTGGGGAGGTGGAGGGAGCAGTGTAACAGTCATTGGATTAGTAATCCAGAGACTAATGTTCAGGGGATGTGGGTTCAAATTCTACCATGGCAGATGAAATCAATTAATAATTCTGGAATTTAGAAGTGACCTAACAGCAACCAGGGAATTTTTGTTAACTGTTTTGTAAACCCACCTGGTTAGCAAGAGTCCTCTGGTGAGGAAGTCTGTATCCTGACCTGCTCGAACTGCTGTATGTGAGAGCAGAGCCACAGCAATGTGGCTGCCTCTTTAACTCCCCTCTGAAATGACCAAGCAACCTGCTCAGCTTCAGGGCAGTTGGGGATGGACGATAAATGCAGGCCTTGTCAGCGACCGTCACACCCGGGAAAGTTGACATTTTTAAAAAGTTTTAAGATTCCTGGATTCTGAGGCATTGTGGAGGAAGCGTCTATTAGAGTAGTCAGGAGGAGACGCAACCTGTTAATTCCTCCGGGCTATCGTCGATGACTGAGAAATGAAGGCTGACTTGTGTGTTGATGTAGCACCTATTAACAAAGGGGCTCCAGACGAGCGATTATCGAACACCAGGCAATTGGGTTTGAGGAGTGTCTTAAAGGAGCAGAGGAGAAGTTTAATGGAGAGAATTCCAGAGGTCAGGAGCCAGATGACTGAAGGACTGGCTTCCAACGAAGGTGTGCAAGAATGGAGCAGGGCAGATCCCTGGGGAGTGATGGAGGGCTGGAGGAGGCAGGTTATGTTGCAGCCGAATAGGGTGCTGGCTGAGGCCACACCTGGAGTAGTGTGTACAGTTTTGGTCTCCTCACTTGAGAAAGGATGGACTGGCACTAGAGAGGGCACAGAGGAGATTCACCAGGTTGATTCTGGAGTTGACGGAGGGGGGGTTGGCTTGTAAGGGACTATACTCATTGGAATTTAGAAAAATGAGGGGGGGTGGTGTGTGATCTTTATAGAAAGATAAAATGATGAAGGGACTAGTTGAGAGAGAAGCAGGGAGGTTGTTCCCACTAGTGGGTGAAACTGGATCTAGAGGGCACAGCCTCAAAATAAGGGGGAGCAGATTTCGCACTTTGTTAGAGAGGAACGTCTTCACTCAAAGGGTTGTTAATCTGGAATTCCGTGCCCAGTGAAGTAGTTGAAACTCCTTCATTGAATGTTTTTAAGGCAAAGACAGAGTTTGGAACAATGAAGGAGCTCAGGGTTATGGTGGGAGGGCAGGTATGTGGAGCTGAGGCCATGACGAGATCTTACTGAATGACAGAGCAGGCTCGAGGGGCCAGATGGCCTACTCCTGCTCCTGGTTCTTATGTTTTTAATCCGTGCGGTTAATGCAGGAGAACTTGCCTCGATCCGTCTTCCCCTGGCCTAACATGTCTCTTTTTTTTTTCTTTGCAGTGCCTTGAAAAGTTCCCAGTCATCCAACACTTCAAATTTGGCAGCTTGCTCACCATCAACCCAGTGGGATCCTGAGCTGAACGATGCAGTGGGCCCCAGAAACGTGGGCACCCAGGAACCAACATCTCTTCACCCCCCTCACCCCATCCCCAACCACATCAGCTACAAACAAAGTTCCACCAAAAAAAAACCCATGACTACTTTATTTTTCCCGTTTAATAAGATTTATTTTCTCTCTCGGTTTTGTTTCAAGTTTGGACATGACTTATCTGTGGAGTGAAATGGCACGGAGTTGTAGTCGGGAGGGCGTGGCTTGCATTTCCTGGGTGCAGATGGGCATCGGGTGAATCAGCTGCTGGCTGCTAGGATTTCCGCTCTCCGCCCTCCGACACAGATCTGCCTCTCGGTCATGACGATAGAAGCCAACCTGATGCATGCTTTTCGATCCCAGGTATTGCCTGACCAGTGACCTGTAAGGGAGCTTCCTCTGTTGTTAGCTGTGAAGTTGTCACCATGCTTTTCTGCATCTTGTGGTCTGTCCCCTTTCGATTCAGCCGGAGCTCTCAACGCCCCCCCCCCCCTCCCCCGACTCCCTCAACTTGATTTAAAATTAGCTGCTTCTCCAAATCAATTCCCCCCCCCCCATCAAATTTACGTTTAGATTAAAACTAAAACAAAAAAATGATTAGAGTTTATGAGTCTGACTGACCATAAAACAATCTGAAAACAACTCCACCACTGGAATATCCCTTCAGCAGAGCTGAGTCAAAAATCCGAAAGAAACGTTTAACAAAATAGTATTAAAATATAGAGATTGTGTCTTCGATCCATTGTAAAAGAACTTGGGCAACTTAAATCCACCAGGTGGCATTTTAATTTTGAAGGAATCATTTTGGATGTTTGCCTAATGTAGATCGCTTCCAGGGTCAGAGGTTAATCTTGTTCTTTCCCCAGTGCTGCAGCCCTGACTCTCAGAGAATTGATGCTTTTAATAAAATAATTCACTGTATTAAAAGTAGAGGTTTCTTGTTAACACGACGTGGGGCAGTTCTTTGCAGCAAGAAGATATTTAGCCTCACCCACCCCTGCCCCCACCACCTATCCTCCACTGCGTACCCACTAGATCACTTCTGTGGATTTTAAGTGTTGGCTTTTAAATAAGGGAACCATTGCTCGGACTGACAATCTCTTGAATGCGTTGGGTTTATTCATAGTCTGCCATTCCTCCTTGAGCAGTAAATGGAAATCTTGGTGACAGAGTATTAGGCAATGCAGTATTTAAAGGATTTTGAGAATCTTGGCCCTTTACAGTGTGTTTGTGTGTGTCTCAACCCAGCAACATCCAGAGGGCTGTGTCTGGAATATTTATCAATGAACCCACTCCTGTGATGTTATAGCATCTAATTAAAGGAAAAGCATTAAAGGGACTGTGGTTTCTCCAAAAACAAACTGTTTGGGGAATATTTCTTTCTGCATGTCTCCGCCACATTGCCAATTTTGCGCTTGACAAATTGCTCAGCTGATTTCGGTTCAATCAGGCTCAAGCCTGGGGCAGAGTGTCAGTGAGGGTCAGTGCAGCTTCACTCTTCGGGCAGCGGATCTGGGCTAACATTGAGGTGAAGCCCATTATATTGTACAGTGTGGGTCGAATGGGTAGCTGGTCCATTTACTAAAGTTTCAAAGATGAGTCAAAGAACTGATTAGGGATAGTCAACATGGCTTTGTGCGTGGGAAATCATCTCTCACTAACTTGATTGAGTTTTTTGAAGAAGTAACAAAGGGATTGATGAGGGCAGAGTGGTAGATGTGATCTATATGAACTTCAGTAAGGCGTTCAACAAGGTTCCCCATGGGAGACTGATTAGCAAGGTTAGATCTCACGGAATACAGGGAGAACTAGCCATTTGGATACAGAACTGGCTCAAAGGTAGAAGACAGGGGGTGGTGGTGGAGGGTTGTTTTTCAGACTGGAGGCCTGTGACCAGTGGAGTGCCACAAGGATCGGTGCTGGGCCCTCTACTTTTTGTCATTTACATAAATGATTTGGATGTGAGCATAAGAGATACAGTTAGTAAGTTTGCAGATGATACCAAAATTGGAGGTGTAGTGGACAGTGAAGAGGATTACCTCAGATTACAACAGGATCTGGACCAGATGGACCAATGGCTGAGAAGTGGCAGATGGAGTTTAATTCAGATAAATGTGAGGTGCTGCATTTTGGGAACGCGAATCTTAGCAGGACTTATCCACTTAATGGTAAGGTCCTAGGGAGTGTTGCTGAACACGGAGACCTTGAAGTGCAGGTTCATAGCTCCTTGAAAGTTGAGTCGCAGGTAGATAGGATAGTGAGGAAGGCGTTTGGTATGCTTTCCTTTATTGGTCAGAGTATTGAGAATAGGAGTTGGGAGGTCATGTTGTGGCTGTCCAGGACATTAGTCAGAGTCGAAGAGTGTGGTGCTGGAAAAGCACAGCCGGTCAGGCAGCATCTGAGGAGCAGGAGAATCGACGTTTCAGCATAAGCCTTTCATCCTTTTTCCCAGGACAAAGGTGAGCCCACTTATGGAATACTGCATGCAATACTGATTTCCCTCCTATCGGAAAGACGTGGTGTAACGTCCTCCAGCTCCTACACCCCTCTCTATCTCTGTCTCCTCCTCCAGTCCCAAAACCCCTCCCTATCTCTGTGAGGGAGGGGGGAGGTGAAGGCCGGTGGAGGTGTGGGGGGGGAGGTTATACGGCTCTGTTACAGACTGGAGCTGCTGCTTGGCTTTACCTGCAGTAACTCTGCACGGGGCGTTACTGTATTACTGCAGTGTTGCTGTAACTCTGCACGGGACGTTCCTGTAACCCTGCAGTGTTGCTGTAACTCTGCACGGGACGTTCCTGTAACCCTGCAGTGTTGCTGTAACTCTGCACGGGGCGTTACTGTATCACTGCAGTGTTGCTGTAACTCTGCACGGGACGTTCCTGTAACCCTGCAGTGTTGCTGTAACTCTGCACGGAGCGTTACTGTAATCCTGCAGTGTTGCTGTAACTCTGCACGGGATGTTCCTGTAACCCTGCAGTGTTGCTGTAACTCTGCACGGGGTGTTACTGTAATCCTGCAGTGTTGCTGTAACTCTGCACGGGGCGTTGCTGTAACTCTGCATGGGGCGTTGCTGTAACTCTGCACGGAGCGTTACTGTAATCCTGCAGTGTTGCTGTAACGCTGCACGGGATGTTCCTGTAACGCTACAGTGTTGCTGTAACTCTGCACGGGGCGTTACTGTAATCCTGCAGTGTTGCTGTAACTCTGCACGGGGCGTTACTGTAACTCTGCAGTGTTGCTGTAACTCTGCACGGGGCGTTACTGTATTACTGCAGTGTTGCTGTAACTCTGCACGGGACGTTCCTGTAACCCTGCAGTGTTGCTGTAACTCTGCACGGAGCGTTACTGTAATCCTGCAGTGTTGCTGTAACTCTGCACGGGATGTTCCTGTAACCCTGCAGTGTTGCTGTAACTCTGCACGGGATGTTACTGTAATCCTGCAGTGTTGCTGTAACTCTGCACGGGGTGTTACTGTAATCCTGCAGTGTTGCTGTAACTCTGCACGGGGCGTTACTGTAACCCTGCAGTGTTGCTGTAACTCTGCACGGGGCGTTACTGTATTACTGCAGTGTTGCTGTAACTCTGCACGGGACGTTCCCGTAACCCTGCAGTGTTGCTGTAACTCTGCACGGGACGTTCCCGTAACCCTGCAGTGTTGCTGTAACTCTGCACGGGACGTTCCCGTAACCCTGCAGTGTTGCTGTAACTCTGCACGGGGCGTTTCTGTAACGCTGCAGTGTTGCTATAACTCTGCACGGGACGTTCCCGTAACCCTGCAGTGTTGCTGTAACTCTGCACGGGACGTTACTGTAATCCTGCAGTGTTGCTGTAACTCTGCACGGGACGTTTCTGTAACGTTACAGTGTTGCTGTAACTCTGCACGGGACGTTACTGTAATCCTGCAGTGTTGCTGTAACTCTGCACGGGACGTTTCTGTAACGTTACAGTGTTGCTGTAACTCTGCACGGGACGTTACTGTAATCCTGCAGTGTTGCTGTAACTCTGCACGGGACGTTCCTGTAACCCTGCAGTGTTGCCGTAACTCTGCACGGGGCGTTACTGTATTACTGCAGTGTTGCTGTAACTCTGCACGGTATGTTCCCGTAACCTGCAGTGTTGCTGTAACTCTGCACGGGACGTTCCCGTAACCCTGCAGTGTTGCTGTAACTCTGCACGGGGCGTTTCTGTAACGCTGCAGTGTTGCTGTAACTCTGCACGGGACGTTTCTGTAACGCTGCAGTGTTGCTGTAACTCTGCACGGGACGTTTCTGTAACGCTGCAGTGTTGCTGTAACTCTGCACGGTACGTTCCCGTAACCTGCAGTGTTGCTGTAACTCTGCACGGGGCGTTTCTGTAACCCTGCAGTGTTGCTGTAACTCTGCACGGGGCGTTTCTGTAACGCTGCAGTGTTGCTGTAACTCTGCACGGGACGTTTCTGTAACGCTGCAGTGTTGCTGTAACTCTGCACGGGACGTTTCTGTAACGCTGCAGTGTTGCTGTAACTCTGCACGGTACGTTCCCGTAACCTGCAGTGTTGCTGTAACTCTGCACGGGACGTTCCCGTAACCCTGCAGTGTTGCTGTAACTCTGCACGGGACGTTACTGTAATCCTGCAGTGTTGCTGTAACTCTGCACGGGACGTTTCTGTAACGTTACAGTGTTGCTGTAACTCTGCACGGGACGTTACTGTAATCCTGCAGTGTTGCTGTAACTCTGCACGGGACGTTTCTGTAACGTTACAGTGTTGCTGTAACTCTGCACGGGACGTTACTGTAATCCTGCAGTGTTGCTGTAACTCTGCACGGGACGTTCCTGTAACCCTGCAGTGTTGCCGTAACTCTGCACGGGGCGTTACTGTATTACTGCAGTGTTGCTGTAACTCTGCACGGTATGTTCCCGTAACCTGCAGTGTTGCTGTAACTCTGCACGGGACGTTCCCGTAACCCTGCAGTGTTGCTGTAACTCTGCACGGGGCGTTTCTGTAACGCTGCAGTGTTGCTGTAACTCTGCACGGGACGTTTCTGTAACGCTGCAGTGTTGCTGTAACTCTGCACGGGACGTTTCTGTAACGCTGCAGTGTTGCTGTAACTCTGCACGGTACGTTCCCGTAACCTGCAGTGTTGCTGTAACTCTGCACGGGACGTTCCCGTAACCCTGCAGTGTTGCTGTAACTCTGCACGGGGCGTTTCTGTAACGCTGCAGTGTTGCTGTAACTCTGCACGGGACGTTACTGTAATCCTGCAGTGTTGCTGTAACTCTGCACGGGACGTTCCTGTAACCCTGCAGTGTTGCTGTAACTCTGCACGGGGCGTTACTGTAACTCTGCAGTGTTGCTGTAACTCTGCACGGGCCGTTTCTGTAATGCTGCAGTGTTGCTGTAACTCTGCACGGTACGTTCCTGTAACCCTGCAGTATGGCTGTAACTCTGCACGGGACGTTCCCGTAACCCTGCAGTGTTGCTGTAACTCTGCACGGGGCGTTTCTGTAACGCTGCAGTGTTGCTATAACTCTGCACGGGACGTTCCCGTAACCCTGCAGTGTTGCTGTAACTCTGCACGGGACGTTACTGTAATCCTGCAGTGTTGCTGTAACTCTGCACGGGCCGTTTCTGTAATGCTGCAGTGTTGCTGTAACTCTGCACGGTACGTTCCTGTAACCCTGCAGTATTGCTGTAACTCTGCACGGGGTGTTACTGTAACACTGCAGTGTTGCTGTAACTCTGCATGGGACGTTCCTGTAACCCTGCAGTGTTGCTGTAACTCTGCACGGGCGTTACTGTAACCCTGCACTGTTGCTGTAACTCTGCACGGGGCGTTACTGTATTACTGCTGTGTTGCTGTAACTCTGCACGGTGAGTTTTTTTTGAAGAATTAACAAAGAAGATTGATGAGGGTAGAGCAGTAGATGTGATCTATATGGACTTAAGTAAGGCGTTCAACAAGGTTCCCCATGGGAGACTGGTTAACAAGGTTAGATGACATGGAATACAGGGAGAACTAGCCATTTGGATACAGAACTGGCTCAAAGGTAGGAGACAGAAGGTGGTGGTGGAGGGTTGTTTTTCAGACTGGCAGCCTGTGACCAGTGGAGTGCCACGAGGATCGGTGCTGGGCCCTCTACCTTTTTGTAATTTTATATAAATGATTTGGATGCGAGCATAAGAGATACAGTTAGTAAGTTTGCAGCTAACACCAAAATTGGAGGTGTAGTGGACAGCGAAGAGGGTCACCTCGGATTACAACAGGATCTTGACCAGATGGGCCGATGGGCTGAGAAGTGGCAGATGGAGTTTAATTCAGATAAATGCAAGATGCTGCATTTTGGGAAAGCAAATCTTAGCAGGACTTATCCACTTAATGGTAAGGTCCTAGGGAGTGTTGCTGAACAAAGAGACCTTGGAGTGCAGGTTCATAGCTCCTTGAAAGTGGAGTTGCAGGTAGATAAGATAGTGAAGGAGGCATTTGGTATGCTTTCCTTTATTGGTCAGAGTATGGAGTACAGAAGTTGGGAGGTCATGTTGTGGCTGTACAGGACATTAGATAGGCAACTTTTGGAATATTGTGTGCAATCCTGGTCTCCTTCCTATCGGAAAGATGTTGTGAAACTTGAAAGGGTTCAGAAAAGATTTACAAGGATGTTGCCAGGGTTGGAGAATCTGAGCTACAGGGAGAGGCTGAACAGGCTGGGGCTGTTTTCCCTGGAGCGTAGGAGGCTTAGGGTGACTTTTATAGTGGTTTATAAAATCATGAGGGGCATGGATAGGATAAATAGACAAAGTCTAGGGTTGGGGAATCCAAAACTAGAGGGCATAGGTTTATGGTGAGGGGGGAAAAGATAGAAGAGAGACTTGAGGGGCAACTTTTTCACACACAGGGTGGTGCGTATTTGGAATGAGCTGTCAGAGGAAGTGGTGGAGGCTAGTGCAATTGAAACATTTAAAAAGCATCTGGATGGGTATATGAATGGGAAGGGTTTGGAGGGATATGGGCTGGGTGCTGGCAGGTGGGACTAGATTGGGTTGGGATATCTGGTCAGCATGGACAGGTTGGACCGAAGGGTCTGTTTCCGTGCTGTACATCTCTATGATTATGCAGTAACTCACATGGAGTATTTCTGTAATGCTGCACATACCTTTTAAATGTTGTAATTGTACCAGCCTCCACCACTTCCTCTGGCAGCTCATTCCATACACGTACCACCCTCTGTGTGAAATGTTGCCCCTTTAAAACCCTTTAAAATCTTTTCCCCTCTCACCTTAAATCTATGCCCTCTAGTTCTGGACTCCCCCACCACAGGGAAAAGACCTTGTCTATTTACCCTTATACATTTCTGTCATGATTTTATAAACTTCTATAAGGTCATCCCTCAGCCTTCGACATTCCTGGGAAATTAGTTCGTGAAAACTAGCTGTAGAATGGATGGGTTTGTGTGTGTATATGTCCAGGTTTATAAAATCATGAGGGGCTTGGATAGGATAAATAGATACAGTCTCTTCCCTGGGATGGGGGAGTCCAGAACTAAAGGGCATAGATTTAGGGTGAGAGGGGAAAGATATAAAAGAGACCTAAGGGGCAACATTTTCACTCAGAGAGTGGTACGTGTATGGAATGAGCTGCCAGAGGAAGTGTTGGAGGCTGGTACAATTGCTGAAAATGTGTTGCTGGTTAAAGCACAGCAGGTTAGGCAGCATCCAAGGAATAGGCAACATTTAAAAGGCATCTGGATGGGTTTATGGATAGGAAGAGTTTAGAGGGATATGGATCAAGTGCTGGCAAATGGGACTAGTTTAATTTGGTATTTCTGGTTGGCATGGACGAGTTGGAGATAGGGTCAGTATAACTCTGAAAGTTAGGACTGTGTTCCTTTGAGAAAAACATAAAGGGAAACTTGACAGAAAATGTCAAAATCATAAGGGGTCTGGACAGAGTTGGTACAATGATCCTGTTCCTGCTCAGTAAAGGATCAAGAAGCAGGGGGCACGGATTTAAAGTAATTTGCAAAAAGACACAATTGCTAAGTGTGTGAGGCCTTTTTCACACACAGTGGTTCGGCTGTGAAATACATTGCCTGCAAATGTGAAGACAGGTTCAACTGAGGGAAAAACCCAAAGAACTGCTGGAAATCAGAAAGACAGGAATTGCCGGCAAAGCTGAGCAGGTCTGGCAGCATCTGTGGAGAGAAATCCACAGTGAACGTTTCGGGTCCAGTCATCCTCCGAATGGGGACATTCGATGGTTATTTGAATAGAGACATGTACGGTTGCAGTGAAAAAGCACCAAGTCATAAAGCTCGTTTGGGATGGGATGAATTGCTTCTGGTGATCCTGGATCTGTCTCCGAGACGCAACAAGGCAGCAGATGATGATTTCTGATTTAGGAAGTACATTCCAACATGCAGTGAAGTGAGGAAAAGGGGGAAGTATGACGCAGGACAGGATGTTCGACGTGGATATGACTGTTCTTCAAGGGCTTGACACCCCCCCCCCCCCCCCCCCCCCCCCAATCACATCAAACAATGACTACTTGTAATAACAACCTTAATGCAGTGGAATACTGATCCAGCATAAAATGGCACTGAGCCACATGGCCAAAAACATTGTTACAAAGGCAGGTTTGAACTGGTATCCTAACAGGTGAAAGAGACGTGGAGAGGTTTAGGGAGGGAGTCTCAGAACTTAGAGCTCAAATACCTGAAGGCATGGCTGGTGAAAGCTGGGGGTCTCAGAGATCTTCGAGTAAAAAATGAGGTCTGCAGATGCTGGAGATCACAGCTGCAAATGTGTTGCTGGTCAAAGCACAGCAGGTCAGGCAGCATCTCAGGAATAGAGAATTCGACGTTTCGAGCATAAGCCCTTCATCAGGAATAAGAGAGAGAGAGCCAAGCCGGCTGAGATAAAAGGTAGGGAGGAGGGACTAGGGGGAGGGGCGATGGAGGTGGGATAGGTGGAAGGAGGTCAAGGTGAGGGTGATAGGCCGGAGTGGGGTGGGGGCGGAGAGGTCAGGAAGAGGATTGCAGGTTAGGAGGGCGGTGCTGAGTTGAGGGAACCGACTGAGACAAGGTGGGGGGAGGGGAAATGAGGAAGCTGGAGAAATCTGAATTCATACCTTGTGGTTGGAGGGTTCCCAGGCGGAAGATGAGGCGCTCCTCCTCCAGCCGTCGTGTAGTTGTGTTCTGCCGGTGGAGGAGTCCAAGGACCTGCATGTCCTCGGTGGAGTGGGAGGGGGAGTTAAAGTGTTGAGCCACGGGGTGATTGGGTTGGTTGGTTCGGGCGGCCCAGAGGTGTTCTCTGAAGCGTTCCGCAAGTAAGCGGCCTGTCTCACCAATATAGAGGAGGCCACATCGGGTGCAGCGGATGCAATAGATGATGTGTGTGGAGGTACAGGTGAACTTGTGGCGGATATGGAAGGATCCCTTGGGGCCTTGGAGGGAAGTGAGTGTGGAGGTGTGGGCGCAAGTTTTACATTTCCTGCGGTTGCAGGGGAAGGTGCCGGGGGGGGAGGTTGGGTTGGTGGGGGGTGTGGATCTGACAAGGGAGTCACGAAGGGAGTGGTCCTTGCGGAACGCTGATAGGGGAGGGGAGGGAAATATATCCTTGGTGGTGGGGTCCGTTTGGAGGTGGCGGAAATGGCGGCGGATAATACGTTGTATGCGCAGGTTGGTGGGGTGGTAGGTGAGAACCAGTGGGGTTCTGTCTTGGTGGCGGTTGGAGGAGCGGGGCTCAAGGGCGGAGGAGCGGGAAGTGGAGGAGATGCGGTGGAGGGCATCGTCGATCACGTCTGGGGGGAATCTGCGGTCCTTGAAGAAGGAGGCCATTTGGGTTGTGCGGTGTTGGAATTGGTCCTCCTGGGAGCAGATGCGGCGGAGACGAAGGAATTGGGAATATGGGATGGCGTTTTTACAGGGGGCAGGGTGGGAGGAGGTGTAGTCCAGGTAGCTGTGGGAGTCAGTCGGTTTATAATAGATGTCTGTGTTGAGTCGGTCGCCCGAGATAGAAATGGAAAGGTCTAGGAAGGGGAGGGAGGAGTCTGAGACAGTCCAGGTGAATTTCAGGTCGGGATGGAAGGTGTTAGTAAAGTTGATGAACTGTTCAACCTCCTCGTGGGAGCACGAGGCAGCGCCGATACAGATCTGGAAATATTTGGAAACAAAGATGGAAATGTTAAAGTCAAGGTGCTGCAGTACCAAGAGCCAGTGTAGCTGAGAGGGGAGTTTGGGTGGCGGTGGTGGTGATGGCGGTGGTGATGGTGGTGGCGGCGAATGGGACTTGGTGCAAGTCCTGGTACAAACAACAGAGCTTTGGGTGAGCTGAGGTTTTCAGAGATGAACCACTGGGAGGCTGGCCAGAAGTGTTAGTTTGGCAGGTAGAAAATATAATTCATAAGGCTAATAGAATCTTGTTGTTTATTGTGAGAGCACGTGAATATAAAAGTGGGAAAGTTACATTTCAATTATACAGGGCACTGGCAAGATCATGTCTGGAATACTGTGCACAGTATCAGTCTCCTTATTTAAGGATGGATGTAATTGAGTTGGATGCTGTTCAGAAAAGGTGCTGAGGTATTTGTATGATATTTGAGATGCTGGAAGACTGGAGGTTGGCTAACGTGGTGCCACTGTTTAAGAAAGGTGGTAAGGAAAAGCCAGGGAATTACGAACTGGTGAACTTGGCGTCGGTGTTGGCAAGTTGTTGGAGGGAATCCTGAGAGACAGGATTTACATGTATTTGGAAAGGCAAGGACTGATTACGGATAGTCAACATGGCTTTGTGTGTGGGAAATCATATCCCACTAACCAGATTGAGTCTTTTGAAGAAGTAACAAAGAGGTTAACGGCAGAGCAGTGGACGTTGTCTGTGTGATCTTCAGTAAGGCATTTGACAAGGTTCCACATAGTAGACAGGTTAGCAAGATTATATCTCATGGATACAGGACTGGCTCGAAGATAGAAGACAGAGGGTGGAGGGTTGATTTTCAGTCTGGAGGCCTTTGATCAGTGGTATGTCTTAAGGATTAATGCTGGGTCTACTGCTTTTTATGATTTCTCTAAAAGATTTGGATGTGAACATAGGAGGTTTAGTTAGTAAGTTTGCAGAAGACTCTGAGGTAACCTTCGTTGTAGTGAACAATGAAGAAGGTTAACTCAGAGTGCAATGGGATCTTGATCAGATGGGCCAATGGGCTGAGGAATAGCTGATGGAGTTTAATTTAGATAAGTGCGAGGTATTGCATTTTGGAAAGGAAAATTAGGGCCGGACTGAAACACTTAATGGTAAGGTCCTGGGGAGTGTAGCTGAACAAAGAGACCTTGGAGTGCAGGTTCATAGCTCCTTGAAAGTGGAGTCGCAGGTAGATAGGATAGTGAAGAAGGTGTTTGGTATGATTTCCTTTATTGGTCAGAATATTGAACATAGGAGTTGGGAGGTCATGTTGTGGCTGTATTGGTTGGAATACTGTGTACAATCCTGATCTCCCTGCTACAGGAAAGATGTTGTGAAACTTGAAAGAGTTCAGAAAAGATTTACAAAGATGTTGCTGGGGTTGGAGGATTTGAGCTACAGGGAGAGGCTGAACAGGCTGGGGCTGTTTTCCCTGGAGCGTCGGAGGCTGAGGGGTGACCTTATAGAGGTTTACAAAATCATGAGGGGCATGGATAGTGTGAAAAGCCATGGTCTTTTTGGCAGGGTAGGGTAGTCGAGAACTAGGGGGCGATAGGTTTAAGGTGAGAGGGGAAAGATATAAAAGGAACCTGAGGGGCAACTTTTTCATGCAGAGGGTGGTGCATGTGTGGAATCAGCTGCCAGAGGAAGTGGTGGAGGCTGGTACAATTACAACATTGAAAAGGCATCTGGATGGGGACATGAACAGGAAGGGTTTGGAGGAATATGGGCCAAGTGCTGAATGTTGGAATGTAAGATTAGCTATGATCATACTGAACCTTGGAGCAGGCTGAAGGTACTTAGCTCCTCCTTGTTAGGTGGGGGGTCACTAAATAATACATTATACAACTTTCTAAGCAACATTTTATAATTAACAACTGGCTATTTTTGGCTGATGTCATTTACATGAAGTGCCACTAGAGAGCACTGGATCACTGAGTGCAGCTGAGCTAGGGCAGGCAGTTTATAACAGTGTGAGCCTTTGCAAGACAGGTGTCAGTCTGTTGGTAACTCAAGTCAATATCACAGCCTGGATCCATATTCAGACTGCAGTCTGGCTCATGTGTGGGGAAGTAACATTCCTTCAGTGACCTGCTCTTTGGGCCACAGAAGATGAGGAGGATTCAGATTATTCAGCCCACGCTTTTCTTTAAACAGCCTGTTTGAAACCTTCCTGAGAATTGTTCCCTGCGTCCTTTGATCAGGGAAGAGGGAAAGGCCATCTGTCTAATACAGAAAGTGTTATTTCTGTAAATCCAGGGTTGTGTAATTGTGATGCTTTCAACATTTAATTACTCGTATTAATGTCTCATATTAAGGAGATTTGGACAAAGTTTAAAAATCACATACCAGGTTATAAACCTGTTGGACTATTTGGAAGCACTAGCTTTCGGAGCGCTGCTCCTTCCTCAGGTGGTTGTGGAGAATAAGATTGTAAGACACAGAAATTCTGATGAAGGAACAGGACTCCAAAACCAGTGCTTCCAAATAAACCTGTTGCACCACAACTTTGTAGGATTCACCAGTTCTGTCAGGGTGGGGATCCAGGGGACGACATGAACAAGAAAGGCTACATGAGTGCATCCCCTCATGTAGTTGTGTCTAAATTAATGTCAATGACAATTGGTAGTATATCTCTCCACTGGTTGGCACAAAGGAAGATTGTGTGATCTCACTGCCAGAAGGTAGTCACTTGTGTCCCTCAGGGTCGTGTCTGCTGCCCAATCATTCTCATTTCCATGTGGTTCAGCGCCCCCCCCATGTTCAACCTTGTGACAGAATACAGAACAGTACAGCACAGGAACAGGCTCTTCAGCCCACCATGTCTGTGCTGACCAGGATGCCATTCTAAACTAATCCCATCTGCCTGCACATGGTCCGTATCCCTCTATTCTCTGCCTGTCCGTGTGTCTGTCCAAATGCCTCTTAAACATTGCTATTGTATCATCTTCTCCCACCTCCCTGACAGCACCCTCCAGGCACCTACCACCCTGTCTGTAAAAACCTTGCCTCACGCATCTCCTTGTAACTCTCCCCCCTCACCTTCAACCTACACCCCCCCCTAGTATTTGACATTTTCACCCTGGGATAAAGACTCTGACTATCCTCCCTCTCAATCTGAAGTATTTCAAGGACAATCGAGTGGTAGTGGCGCTGATCTATTAATCCAGAGACCCAGGGAACCTTCTGGGGACCTGGCTTCGAAAGCTGTCATCACAGATGGTGGAATTTGAATTTAATACAAATCTGGAATTAAGAGTAATGATGATCATGAATCCATTGTTGGGGAAAACCTATCCTTTAGGGAAGGAACCTGCCATCCTTACCTGCGCTGCCCTACATGTGACTGCAGACCGACAGCTACATGGTTGACTCTTTTCATGCAATAAATTCTGGCCAAGCCAACAATATCCTCCCCTCGTGTGCGATTAAAACATCAGGTTGCCCCTCAGCCTCCAACTTTCTAACAAAAACAATGTCATAGCATCAAAATCATGACTCTCTCTCCATAGCAATGCAAGGCTTCGGGAAGGCAACTGTAATCCCATTCCACAGAAAGGCATAAAACCAAAGGACAGATCCCTAAAATCGTTAAAACGTGAGAACTTGCTACTGTAGCTCCACAGCTAAGGAGGCCAAGGATTAAGCAGGTAAGTAATGGCTCCATTTCCTTCTCCGTCCCCCATCCGAGGAATGTTCTGGAAGGAATAGAAAGGATACATTGCAGGTTTGTCGGAAGTTATAACAGCTAAGTTTGTAAAGAAGGATTTAACGAATCTGAGCTTTTTCTCTGGTGCTGCTGAGGTTTCAGAAGGAGGTAATTGGTGTTGGCAACAGATGGCACCTTGGACCGGATTCCTCGTGCTTAAGGATGAAGTGGGTTGCAGAGATAACGGAAGTACAGGTCCCCTACTTCTGTTGACTGAGCTGGTCCTGGTGGATTGGAAAGCAGAAATAATAACATTGCAGGAAGCCAGAGAGGGAAGAGGGAACCGAAGTCTGGTTAGCCTGATATCAGTCATGGAAAACTGCTGGACTCCTTAACAAAGAAAGTGAGGACTGCAGATGCTGGAGATCTTTCCTGAAGAAGGGCTCATGCCCGAAACATCGACTCTCCTGCTCCTTGGATGCTGCTTGACCTGCTGCGCTTTTCCAGCAACACATTTTCAGCTCCTTAACAAAGAGTCTGCTAAAGGAGATCACAGGAGATAACAAAAAGATTTGGCAAAGTCAACATGACTTTATCGAAGGGAATTCGATGTTGTCGTCTGAGCAGGAAACGGAATGGAAATAAAGAAAACATCACCTCAATCTACTGGTTTCTCAAATCAGTCTGTTCAGAGATGTTAAAAATACCTCTAGAGCAGTCAGGAGCTGAACCTGGGACTCCTGACTCAGAGGCAAGGACACTACCATTGTACCACAAAAGCCCAACAAGTGAATGGGGTACGTGTGAATCAGATAAGATGTCACAGAGGGTTGTTACACATAAGATTTGTGGAGGGAAGGGCAACATTTTGGCATAGGTAGAGGATTGGCCAAAGGAATGAAAGGCTAGTTTGGAATTGTTTTAATTTCACTGATGAGTGCAGCATTTGTTGCCTGTTCCTAATTGCCCCTGAACTGAGCATGGCTGTTTCTGAGTCAACCCCATTGCTGTGGGTCTGGAGTCACATGTAGGCCAGACCAGGTAAGGAGGGCAGATTTACCTCCCTGAAGGGCATTTGTGAACCCGCTGGGTTTTTAAATAGCAATCGCGGATGGTTTCACAACTCCATTACTGGGACAAGCTCGCAAGGCTGGATTTATTAATTGAGTTGCAGTTCCACTGGGGCTTCGGTTGGCACCTCCCAGATGGCATTCCCCCCCACCCCCCAGGAGCAGTGTTTACAATCGATCCTAATGACTTTGTAAAGACAGCAGCAGTGCTGGCTTGCTGTCACTGAAGGCTGCAAAGCTGCTGCAACTATCAACGCTGAGGAACACGTGAAAAATCTCCGCCAGGGACAGTGTGGAGCTGGAGGCAGATGGAGTGTATTGTGGGGAAAATGGCAGGTTATTCCTCAGCTGGAAGGACACAAAGGCAGATTTTTATCTTTAAGAAATGGGTGAGAATATTGCCCTGAAGAATTTTCTCATCCTTTAAAAATTCAAGATTTGGAGCAGGGATAACAATATCAGAATGGTTTCAGTGGGAGTCTAAGCACCAGTAGCTTGAAGAGATTGTGACATCAGGAGAAAGTGGGTACTGTAGATGCTGGAGATCAGAGGCAAGAGTCTGGTGCTGGAAAAGCACAGCCGGTCAGGCAGCATCCGAGGGGCAGGAGAATCAACGTTTCAGGCATTCCTGATGAAGGACTGATGCCTGAAATGTCGATTCTCCCGCTCCTGGAATGCTGCCTGACTAGCTATGCTTTTCCAGCACCCCACTCTCAAAAGAGAGATTGTGATCCTGACACATCAGAATCTTGAATTCCAGTTTGGGTTCAGATTATTGGACTCAGACAGTGAGTGGTGAGCATTGATGTTCTCTCTTCATTCAGTTAGTTTGAAGAGATATGCAACAATGGCTGTCATGGAATTTTAAATTTTAAAGCCATATTATCACCACAAGATGTCCTATTGGAATCCAGCAAGCTGAGGGTCAGAATCTCAGCATTCCAGGCCCAGGCAACACACTCGGGCCCTGTTAGAGAAGCAAAATCAATCACTGAGCATCTCCAGAACCTCCATGTGAACAGTAGCTTATCAAACTGTGTTACCCACCCATACTGATGCAGAGAACAAACCGAACACTAACAGCCAAAGATTTTTCAAAATCTCTAGCGTGTGGTTTAAACGATAGACCGTCAAGACCTAACTGCTTGAACAAGGAGGGGTAGCGAGAAGTTTTTGTAAACCCTGCAGTTTAAACAAATTCCTCCCTGCAGATGAATCCAATCTCCACTCAGTAGCTGTAGGAATGTCTCCAGTGTCTCAGGCTGAGGCATTAAAATGCAGTCACACCAGAAGGTGTGTGTTTGGAATTAAATGTTAATTAAAGGAGAGGGATACATTTAGGGCATGGAAACACAAACATACATGCGTGCACACACAGAATCACCTGGGTTTAGAGGCATTACATGGATCGTATATTGCCCTTTCATTCCCAGTTAAGCCCATCAACCCTTCCCCAGTCAGAGTATAGAGAATGCTGTGGAACATCATGTTCAGGAGGAGGTATCTTCATCAACGCAAGGGGAGGTGGTGGCCAGTGGCACTGTCATTATTCTAGTCATCTCAAACCCCAAGCTGCTGTTCTGGGTTTCTAACCCCAGCACAGCAGATGGGGATATTTGAATTTAAAACTTGGAATAGAAAGTTAGCCTCATGTGTAACCACTGCTAATGGTCATAAAAAAAAACACCATCTGGTTCACTCAGGACCTCAAGGGATAGAAATCTGTCATCCTAACTCAGTCTGGCCTCCATGTAGGTAAAAACAATGACTGCAGATGCTGGAAACCAGATTCTGGATCAGTGGTGCTGGAAGAGCACAGCAGTTCAGGCAGCATCCAATGAGCAGTGAAATTGATGTTTCGGGCAAAAGCTCTTCATCAGGAATAAAGGCAGTGAGCTAGAAGCATGGAGTGTGACAACCCACAGGGGTTGACCCTTCACTACCCTCCAAGCGGTTAGGATGGACATCCAGACAGAGTCGCAGGCATATAGGATAGTGAAGGCAGCATCTGGTATGCTTTCCTTTATTGGAAAGTTCATAGAGTACAGGACGTTGTAGGCCAGTTTTGGAATATTGCGTGCAATTCTGGTCTCCTTCCTATGAGAAGGATGTTGTGAAACTTGAAAGGGTTCAGAAAAGATTTACAAGGATGTTGCCAGGGTTGGAGCTGTTTTCCCTAGCGTATCAAGAGGCTGAGGGGTGATGTTATATAGGTTTATAAAATCATGTGGGGCACAAATAGAGTGAAAAGCCAAAGACTTTTTTCCCCCCCAAGAGTAGGGGAGCCCAAAACAAGAGAATGTATAAGTTTAAGGAGAGAGGGGCAAGATTTAAAAGGGACCTAAGGGGAGCAACTTTTTCCACACAGGGTGATGTGTGTATGGAATGAGCTGCCAGAGAAAGTGGTGGAGGCTGGTACAATTACAACATTTAAGAGGCATCTGGATGGGTATATGAACAGAAAAGTTTGAGAGATTTGGGTCAAGTACTGGTAAATGGGATTAGATTTATTTAGGATCTGGTTGATATGAATAAATTGGACCAAATATTTTTGATCTGTACAACAGTATGACTGTTAATATTGAACTCAGCCCTACAGAGAGAAGCCTTGGTTAGAGCCCACACAATACAACATTTCTTCTTGAGGAGCTTCACTCACAGCAATGTACAGTGGAACCTTCAAAAACAACAACCCTTACCCAAAGTGTTAACCCTCTCTTTCCAGATGCTAGCAGAGCTGCCAAGTTTCTCCAATGTCCTAGGTTTCACATTTCCTGCATCAGCAGTTTGGTGTTGATTAATCAAATTTAGAATGAGCTAGGAAATCCAGTCAAGTGGGGGGGGGGGGGGAAAAAAAGAGTCAATTGAAACATTCCAACAGCTAGATGAAGGGTTGGGTGAGTGCAGCTAAGGTGTGTAACTAGCATCTAAAACAATGGAACAAGTCTGAGGTGTTCTGTGTAACTGCCTCCTCCAGGAGCTATGATCTCAGCCTGTGAATTCTCAGGTCATGGTGAATGGTCAGTGTAATGGGCTGGTCAGAAATCAGAAACATGCTTCAGACAATTTATCAGCTGGGGTTTCTTTCCCCCCCCCCCCAAAAAAAGTCAGTGCAACAAGTCACTGCAACCACTTGCAAAGTGAAATGCACAAGATACACCCAAATTAATGCATTACAATGCTTCCCAAGCAAACTAGGAGAAAGTGAGGACTGCAGATGCTGGAGATCAGAGCTGAAAATGTTGCTGGAAAAGCACAGGTCAGGCAGCATCCAAGGAACAGGAGAGCTGGAAAAGCATCTTCTCAAGCACACTGCCTGTCAAACAGGCAGACATATGCCCCCAAACCCTACACAGGGATACACACCATGTCACCTCTTAAACCTAGTCTCAGAGTTATAGGGACAGAATAGAAGGGTGGGATGCTCTTGGAGGGTCAGTGCAGACTCAATGGGCCAAATGGCCTATGATTTTCCTGCCTTTGTCCCCTTCACCAGCAAGTGTCCATCAGTCCAAGCTGCCCCTTCCTCTCCACTGCCTTTAGAGGAGGCAGGAAAATAAAAAAAGAAAGAGTCCCACCTCCATCAGAAGCAGGACAGGAGTGGCCATTCAGCCCAGTGACTGCACCCACTACCCTGTTTATGGAAAGGTACATCCAGATGGATGTCTGGAAGAGCCCAGCTCAGGGTTTCCCCCAAAGTGGGGGGGGGGGGGGGGGGTGATGAGCTGAGGCAGCAATGTATCTTCATCTCCCCCAAACTCTTCCATCGTTAACCCTCTCCAACCCCCAGTCTCTCTCCTCAGAGCAGAAGAAGTCAGTCAATTGTTTTCAAACCTCACACTGGGGTAAAGTTTGGGAAGGGCTGGACCTAGCCAGAGTTGTAAAAAAGGAAAAAACAAAAACCCACAGCAGTGCTAATGGGAGCACTCCATCTTCTCATTTAGAGAAGACCCAGAGCTCACGATGCAGTGTGGCTGCCTCAGGATGGTATGGACTGACAAACTTAGTGGAAGCTTCCCATTTGGAATCTTGTCAGTGGAATTTCCTACATCAGAATCAAAACTGACCAGGCTTGCTGGATTACTGTACAGCAGGACAGATGTCATTTTAAAAACTCAAAACCCATTCACCTGAGATTAAATTAGGCCCCATGTAAATGCAGTCTGTAAGGAAGTTAATATAATATTGCTTTTGGTTTTTAAAGTTAAAATTGGCAATTTCACCCAAAAGGTGACAGATGGGAATACATTGGCCAGTGGAAACTCAAGGTTCCACTGCTTTTGGGGACAAACTGGGGAGTTTCACCAAATTAAACCCCACCCACACAAATTTAAGCAGCCACAGGTTCACACAACTGGCCTTTAGCAGGATTTACCACAGTTCAGTGTGAACATAAGTGTGGTTCAGAACTACACATTTGTCTCATGTCAGGGACTGTCCCAGTGCTGCCTGTTACCACAATTACTCACCCAGTTTGTTGTTACCAATCTTCTAACCTAAAACTGCAAATGCAACATTAAACCAGGTCAGAATTTCCTTTAGAACACATGTACCGTACACAGCTAACTCCTGGTTTTGGCTAACATCTCCCAAGCCAGAGACACCCATCATGGATATGCTTGCACTATGCTATTGAGATATCTCCTAATGGGATAGGGATAAAGCCATACTGCCCTCCAGTTCCACTTCATTGTTCATGGGATGACGGTGTCTTTCGTTACCCCAGTCCAACATTTACTCCCAACCTTTAGAAAAAAAACCCAGATTTTCCACATTGAGAGAGTGCCTATACATTCTGTTCCAACTTGAGTGTTCCCTTTGTCACAGGAAGAGGGGAAAACAGGACCTTTAGCCCTTTGATCCCACTCCATTCATCAACCAGGTCACAACCTATTTCCTACCTCATCACCATTCCCTTGTAGGTGCCTCACTGTTTTGGTCTGGAATGTGAGGACTCTACTGCTCAGCCTCAAAATATAGTGACCCAACTTAATTTCAAAAACATTTATCCATGTTATCGAATCGTGGACTTAACACTTCCGAAATCCCCTGCAAATCTAACCAAGAGCCTAGTGTTTTGCAATTGGATTTTGACTTAACCCTTTAACTCCCAGCATGGCTTAGGCCACTGGACATGGGGAGAGGGTTCACTGATCAGGGAGGGGTTGAATCATGAAGCAGGGAAACAGACCCTTCAATTCAACTCATCTATGCTGACCAAGTTTCCCCAAACTGAACTAGCCCCATTTGCTTGCACTAGGGGTATCTCCCTCCAACGTTCCTATCCACACGTTCCTTGGATGCTGCCTAACCTGCTGTGCTTTAACCAGCAACACATTTTCAGCTCTGATCTCCAGACCTCTTTTTAACCCCTAAATGCTGTAATTGTCACTTCTCCCACTTCCTTTATGGTCTCCTATAGATGCACCACCCACTGGAAAAAGTTGCTCCTTAGGTCCCTCAGGTCTTTTCCTTCACCCCAAACCCTTGCCCTCTAGTTTTGAACTCATCCACCCAAGGGAAAAGACCTTCAGTGTTTACCCTATCCATGCCCCTCAATTTTATAAGCCTCGACAAAAGGTCACCCCTCAACCTCACTCCAGGGAGAAATATCCTCACTTTTCCTTCTAGGGAAAACCCTCCATTCCTAGCAAGATCATTCTTCCTATAGCAGAACTGGGCACAGCACTCCTGAAGGGGCCTCAATAGCGTCCCGTACAATCTAGTAAAGCGATCTGAAGAGAGGGAGGGCATTGCAGAGAGGAAATGGGAAGCAGACCCAGCAAAACCAGCTAGCCAGAGACTAGGTAAAGACAATGACTGCTGATGTTGGAAACCAGAATCTGGATCAGTGGTGCTGGAAGAGCACAGCAGTTCAGGCAGCATCCAACGAGCAGAGAAATCGACGTTCCGGGCAAAAGCCCTTCATTATTCCTGATGAATGCTGCCTGAACTGCTGTGCTCTTCCAGCACCACTGATCCAGAATCCAGAGACTAGTATCAATTGAACTGAGATTAGCTTCCACTTTTACAGCAGACACTTTAAACCTTAGATTAAAAAAAGGTGTCAAACAAAATTGACCGAAATACATGTGCTGGGGAAACAGGAGAGAATTAACTTGATGCTTTCTGCACTAGAGCAACTGTCCCATGCAGTTCAATTTGATACAATTTATTAAAAAGCACAAAAATACAATGTACAAAGACAGTGTCAGATGGAGCATCTCAAATTAATGCTGCTTGGTTACACGCTTCATTTAAAAAAAAAACTCGAGCCGAGACGACACCTTTTTACAACAAAAGGTTTTGCCAAAAAAAACATTGCGGTACAAAACAAAAAAAAAGAGAAATTGCTTCGTTTTAAATATTTCGTTCAGTCCAATAACTCACTTAAATAAGACACTCCAACGGATTAATAGCTTCACCATTAGAACAGCAAGCCCATGTGGAATGATCGAGTGTTTAATATTTTCCTGCTGATGACACGAGCAAAAAACCACAAACAAATCGGAGATTTAAAAAAAAGGAGGGCTCCCCCCCCCAAACCAGGTTAATCTTAAACATTGGGGGGAGGGAACTGGTTCATTTACATAATTTAAACACCAGTTTGAAACACGGATCCGGATTCTGTCCATCTCGGAATTGGGGTTTGACCCGGGGGTGGGGAAGAGGGGAGTGAGCAGAAATCGACATCGAGACACAGGAAGATCCCAGTGCGCTCCGGAAAATACTGGAACTCAAGGGGTTAAACCTTCAATATGCTGAGAGAGACCCTTCTTTGCCCATGAGTAGGGCATAAAAGAGGAATTTTAAAGATTTAATTCTTACTCCTGAGTGTTTTTAAAAAAATTGTAGGGACAATAAAAACAAAAAGGTGCACAGGACAATGATAAAACTCCAATACCAATTTTACAAATGCATTTTAAAACCGATAGGGACAGTTGCAGTGAAGATTGGTGAAGATTTGATTTCGCTGTCCGCCTATTAAGGCTAGTTATTACTCCCCAAATTTACACACTTAAAAGACTGGTAGAAAGAGCGTCAGCAACAAGTGGGTTTTTAAAAAAATTACTCCCAGTGGAGAGAAAACTGGCGTCTTAAACTCAAGACTCGAGGAGATGGGTCCCACCCGCTTTCCAGAAAAAGGTTACAGCCACTTTAAGTGGCAGGCAGCTCTAGATTTTGGGGAGAAATGGAATGAGAACGTTTTAAAACTTTAAAATGTTATCCTGTGACTCAGATTGCTTTAAATAAAAAGAAGAAATCGTTCCAGGGAAGCGGCGGTGGTAAGTAAAATTTAAAAATATGAAGCCATTCAGTTCCAAGGGGGAGTGGGGCCCATTAAATACTGCATTGTGGCGTGTTGAAGCATTGCCCTTTTAAGAAAGGAGCGGGCCATGTCACGTGACTAACCCCCACCCCGTTCACTCCAACGGGGTCGATCCCCTGGCGTCAGAGAGTCTGGGGCTATTTAAAAGGGCAACGCTCCTTACAGCCACAACAGCCAAGTCTACCACAAATAAAGTCCACCTCCGACTCACCCCATCTACAACCTACCCTGGGGTTGGAAAAAAGTTGTCCTTAATCTTTACCCCCTTCCCCCCCCCCCCCAACCCCTCGCCCACATACAAAGTGTTACTAATCTAGTTCCAATTGCTAAAAGGAAGGGGATGGAATCTGTGGACCCCACCCTCGCTCAAAGTCTTCCAGGGAGAGAAAAGTTAATGAAATAACGTTTTGCTTCTCGCTGATGGGAGACGGTGCAACTAATGGTCAGTGAGCGATCTCTGCCGCTTCTCCCCACACGCACAGACCCCTGTCTCTCTCTCTTCCCCCCCAGGAGAGGGACAATGCCTGAGTATCTGTCCCCACACCTCACTGACAGACCCCCTTGTGTCTGCCATCCCCCTCCGATAGAGGGGTTGAGTCTCACTGTCTGAGACACTCTCCCCCCTAGAGAGAGAGTCGGTGTGCCCGCTCCCGTGCCACAGAAACCCCCGGTGTGTGTCTCTTCCCCCCCCCCCCCAGCACAGAGTGTCGGGTCTGAGAGTCTCCCACCCCCTCACATACAGACCCCCTTATGTCTGTTCGCAGCAGACACTGTCTGGTCTGTCTCTGTCCCCCTCTTCCCTGCATAGAAACCCCCTCTCCCTTGTATCTCTCCAATAGTGGCTCGCCCCTCTCCCCCAGTCTTTCCCCACTGGTCTCAGTTTGAGAATGTCTCTCTGGTTCTCCTTCCCCACCCCTTCACATAGAAACCCCCTCTCCCTTGTATCTCTCCAATGAGTCTGTGTCTCTCCCAATAATCTCAGTCTGAGAGTGTGTGTATCTCTGGTTCCCCTTCCCCACCCCCTCAGACAGACACCCCCGTCTCCCCTTGTGTCTCTCCAAGGGAGATAGTCTGAGTGTCCCTCCCTAATAATCACTGCATCAGAGTCTGTCTCTCCGAGGCCCCTCTTCCCCACCCCCTCACACACAGACACAGACTCCCCCCACCCTCAGTTCCCTTGTGTCTCTCCCCGATAGTCACACACACTGTGTCCGAGTCTCTGGGAGTGCGGCAGGGAGCTGGAGCTGGAGCCGGATCCGGATCCGCTGGGGGGGTGCTCAGAACGCCACGATCGCCCGTGTCCATGCCCCGAGTCCGGCCAGCGCCTGCTGGCTGCACCACTGTCCGTTCTGCTTGAGCTCGGCGTGGGCTGCAGGAGGAGGAGGGAGAAGAGGCGGCGGCGGCTGCAGCTGCTGCTCCGGGTCCTGGCGGCTCAGCAGCCCCGAGAAGCCGGAGCCGAAGATGGAGATGAGGTTGGAGATGTTGGCGGGCTCGGTGCACTCCCAGGCCGGGCTCCCCCACGGCTCGTCCAGCCGCAGCCTCTTCGCCGGAGACAGCTCCAGGCCCGCGGCCTCGGGCTTGCGTTTCCGCGCTGCCGGGCAGCAGCAGCAGCAAGCGGCGGCAGCGGAGTCCGGCGCCGGGCCCTTGCGGACGGTGGTCACTAGGGTCTGGGTGTCCAGGTCCAGCACGGTGGTCTGGCGGCAGTGCCCGGGAGCCTCGGGCTCCGGTACCGGCACGGGCTGCTGCTGCACGCCGCCTCCGGGGGCCAGGCGCTGGGCGAACGGCGGCTCAGGGGGTCGGTGTAGGGGAGCGGGGCAGCGGGCGCCGCCTCCCCCCCCGGGCCCAGCTCCAGCCCCAGGCCCGGGCCCGGCCGCCCGCTCGCTCAGGTAGAGTTGCCGGGCGTTCCGCAGGACATAGGAGACCAGCAGGTTCTTGTGCAGCCGGATGCCCCCTCTCTGGCTCCGGGAGCTGTGGATCTTCCGCAGGGAGATGGTGATCAGGGTCTGGGCATTGAGGACACACTCCATCCCCACCCCCCCCGGGCGGACACACTCACAGTCCCCCTCCCCCGGGGGTGTACTCACACAGCAGCCGCTCCCTCCCCCTGACTCTGTCCCCGGCTCTGGGGGGGAACTGGCCGCTACTCGCCGCCGCCGCCGCCTTTATACCGGAGAGGCGGCGCGGGCACCGCCCACCGCCAGGATGGACCAATCACACCCCAGCTCCGGCGGCTGGCAGGCACGGGGCCGCCCAATGGGAGCGCAGGCGGCTCCTCGGGGCTGTTCAAACAGGAGCATCACCACCACCACCACCCCACACTGGCAGACACCCTCACACCCCCCCCCCCACACACTCACACACAGACACCCTCACACCCCCCCCCCCCACACTGGCAGACACCCTACTCACACTCACACCCAGACACCCTCACACACACACACACACCCACCCCCAAACATCCACCCTCCCCCCTTACAGACACATACACCCACAGACACACCCACCCCTCCACACAGTCTCACATCCACCCTCCCCCCATACAGACACATACACCCACAGACACACACACACACACACACCCCACACTCACACTGACAGCCAACCCCCCCCACACAGACTCACTCACAGACACACACACACACACCCCACACACTCTCAGACATAGAGAGGGGGGAGTGTGGGACAGAGGGGAGAAGGGGCTGGGGGAGAGGGATAGGGAAGGGGAAGGAGGTGTGAGGGACAACGAGGGGGGGCAGAGGGATAGAGGGTGATGGAGACAGAGGAGGGAGGAGGGTGAGGGCGAGTGGAAGGGGAGGGAAAGGATGATGGAGAGAGGAAGGGGGGAGAGACAGGGAGTGAGGGAGGGAAGAGAGAGAGAGAGGGCAGGGTGAGAGGCGGGTGGGGAGAAAAGGGGGTGACAGAGGTAGAAGGAGAGACACAGACAGGGACAAGAGATGGAGGGAAAAAGAGGAACAGAGAGAGAGAGGGGAGATTCCCTCCCCCATCTGCAGTGCCCCCCCCCCTCCCTCCCTGGGGTCCCAACACTGAGAGTTCCCCCCCCCCCCCCGGTGTAATGTGAAAGAGCCGGCCCCGTCTCTCTGTTTATAACCACTGGCTCTCAGTGGTGGGAGGTGGGCTGCGTTTGGTCGGTTTTAACGAAAATCGTTTTCACCACGCGATAGGAACGCACCCTGGACCCAGACCCAGGCCCTGAGGAGGGGGAGTGGGCTGTCCTAGTCTCTCATCCACTCACCTTCCCTCTCATTCAACCCTTCTCACTCATTCACTCGTCTCTTTCTCACTCACTCACCTTTTACTCAAACACGCTGTCACTCGTTTACTCATGATTTGGAGATGCCGGTATTGGACTGGGGTCTACAAAGTTAAATTGGAAGCTAATTAAACCTGTTGGACTAATACCTGGTGTTGTGTGATTTTTAACTTCATTTACTCATCTACTTTTGCACTGTCACACTCACACACACTTGCCCTCTGTCCACAGCACATCGACTGCAGCACGTAGGCAGCTCACGCTCATCTTCTCAAGGGGGCAACTAGGGACGGGTAATAAATACTGACCCCGCCCAGCGACAACCATGTCCCATGAATGAATAAAAAAACCTCCCACTTGTGTGTACACATACAGTGACATACTCAAACAGGCACAGTCCTCCCAGGCCCACACACGCTCCCACATACGCTCTGAAACACTCGTTCTCAACCATCCATTCAAATATACTCATACACTCTGATACACTCACTCAAAAACTCACACGTACTGTATATATACACACACGCACACTCAGAAAACTCACTAATTCATGTACACATTCATATACACTCGCTCAAAACTCTCTCAAATGCACACACTACCCACTCACAAATACATACTCACCCACAAATGCATAGACACCCTCATATACATACACACTCTCACACACACACTCATTCACTCAAACACACACAGTCCATTTCACTAAGAGGTAAACTGTGTGATTTAAACATATTCTTAAAATCATTTATTGTGTGTTTGTGTTCCTAGATTCATGAGAAACCTTTTTGTGTCTGTCTGAAGTTAATCATTAACTTATAAGTATTTCTGTAGCCATGGTGATTTCTGTTAACATAGTTATAGAGTCATAGAGATACACAGCACAGAAACAGACCCTTCAGTCCAACTCGTCCATGCCAACCAGTTATCCTAAATAAATCCAATCCCATTTGCCAGCACTTGGCCCATATCCCTCTAAACCCTTCCTATTCATATACCTATCTAGATGCCTTTTAAATGTTGTAACTGTACCAGCCTCCACCACTTCCTCTGACAGCTCATTCCATACGCGCACCACCCTCTGTGTGAAAAAATTACCCCCTAGGTCCCTTTTAAATCTTTCCCTTCTCACCCTAAACCTATGCCCTCTACCCCAGGGAAAAGACCTTGTCTATTTACCCTATTCATGCCTCTCATAATTTTATAAATCTCTAAAAGGTCATCCATTAGCCTCCAACGCTCCAGGAAAAATAGTTTGTGAAAGCTAGCTGTAGAGTGGATGGGTTTATGTGTACATTGGACTAGGGGTGTTCACTATTCAAGACAAACAAGCTCCAGTTTGGAAGATCAGGAGAGGCTTCTTTGAAGCTTGGTGAGAGAGTTTCTTTTTTGTTTTACTTTGTGTTTGGAGCAACCCTTTGAATGAAGATAGCTACACAGACCCATGTTCCTGAAAACAGAAGGATATAATAAAAGTAGATTACTTTTGAATAAATAATATTTGATCCAGAGAAAAAATGTTGGTATAAAGCCCTGAAGAGGTTACTTAAAGTTAAATATTTTTAAGGTCAGGCATATGATTAGCTCCAGGAAGAAATTATCTTTAATTCCAGCCTATAAGTTAAAGTCACAAGTGACTTATCCATATCAAGGTGTTAGAGTCAGGGACTTTGGTGTGAACAAAGCACAACAGGTGTTTTGGGTGCTATATAAGGTGTGTGTCTGGTGACTATACTAGGGTGTGCTTTGGGAAATTTCCAAAAAGCTGACCTTTTTCCATTTATAGAGCAGTGTTTTAGAATTAATGAGGTTATACTTTTACTGTGTGCTTAAACACCTTTGAATTAACGTTCTATAATATTATAACCTGGATAAAGCCCCAGGACCTGATCAGGTGTACCCAAGAACTCTGTGGGAAGCTAGAGAAGTGATTGCTGGGCCTCTTGCTGAGATATTTGTATCATTGATAGTCACAGATGAGGTGACAGAAGACTGGAGGTTGGCAAACGTGGTGCCACTGTTTAAGAAGGGTGGTAAAGACAAGCCAGGGAACTATAGATCAGTGAGCCTGACCTCGGTGGTGGGCAAGTTGTTGGAGGGAATCCTGAGGGACAGGATGTTCATGTATTTGGAAAGGCAAGGACCGATTCGGGATAGTCAACATGGCTTTGTGCGTGGGAAATCATGTCTCACAAACTTGATTGATTTTTTTGAAGAAGTAAAAGAGGATTGATGAGGGCAGAGCAGTAGATGTGATCTATATGGACTTCAGTAAGGCATTCGACAAGGTTCCCCATGGGAGACTGATTAGCAAGGTTAGATCTCATGGAATACAAGGAGAACTAGCCATTTGGATACAGAACTGGCTCAAAGGTAGAAGACAAAGGGTGGTGATGGAGGGTTGTTTTTCAGATTGGAGGCCTTTGACCAGTGGAGTGCCACAAGAATCGATGCTGGGCCCTCTACCTTTTGTCATTTACATAAATGATTTGAATGTGAGCATAATAGGTACAGTTAGTAAGTTTGCAGATGACACCAAAATTGGAGGTGTAGTGGACAGCGAAGAAAGTTACCTCAGATTACAACAGGATCTGAACCAGATGGGCCAATGGGCTGAGAAGTGGCAGATGGAGTTTAATTCAGATAAATGTGAGGTGCTGCATTTTGGAAAAGCAAATCTTAGCAGGACATATACACTTAATGGTAAGGTCCTAGGGAGTGTTGCTGAACAAAGAGACCTTGGAGTGCAGGTTCATAACTCCTTGAAAGTGGAGTCGCAGGTAGATAGGATAGTGAAGGCGGTGTCTGGTATGCTTTCCTTTATTGGTCAGAGTACTGAGTACAGGAGTTGGGAGGTCATGTTGCAGCTGTACAGGATATTGGTTAGGCCACTGTTGGAATATTGCATGCAATTCTGGTCTCCTTCCTATCGGAAAGATGTTGTAAAACTTGAAAGGGTTCAGAAAAGATTTACAAGGATGTTGCCAGGGTTGGAGGATCTGAGCTACAGGGAGAGGCTGAACAGGCTGGGGCTGTTTTCTCTGGAGTGTTGGAGGCTGAGGGGTGACCTTATAGAGATTTACAAAATTATGAGGGGCATGGATAGGATAAATAGACAAAGTCTTTTCCCTAGGGTCGGGGAGTCTAGAACTAGAGGGCATAGGTTTAGGGTGAAAGGGGAAAGGTATAAAAGAGACCTAAGGGGCAACGTTTTCGCGCAGAGGGTGGTACGTGTATGGAATGAGCTGTCAGAGGAAGTGGTGGAGGCTGGTACAATTGCAACATTTAAGGGGCATTTGGATGGGTATATGAATAGGAAGGGTTTGGAGGGATATGGGCCGGGTGCTGACAGATGGGACTAGACTGGGTTGGAATATCTGGTCGGCATGGACGGGTAGGACCGAAGGGTCTATTTCCGTGCTGCACATCTCTATGACTCTAATGTCAGATAGTTTGGTTTACTCCATTTTCCCTTCATGTCTTTTGTTAATTGAAATAACTCCAGAGAGGCTGGTATCTTGTCCGCCTTTATTTGATCACAGAGAGCACTGATCCAGCCCCCTCAGAGCCAGCTCTCAGAGTGAACAGAACCTCTGACACTCCTGTTTCTATCTGTCAGCCAGGGCTCCCTAATTGGACCAGGGTAACAGTCCCAGTCAGGAGAATCCTATTCTATGAGATCCACCTGGCTGACCTTGTTACAAATACCATGTTGATAAACTTGTGTTTAATTGATTACATAACACAAATGTGATAGGCTGCGAATGGCCTTATTTGGTGCTGTAAGGTTCTATGATTCTTCCCCCTTTAATTACACAGGAAAGACAGCACGAGCATAGGCCATTCAACCCATCCAGGCCCTGCTATTGTTTATCCTCCACTCAAACCTCCACCCACCTTCCCTCATCCATGTCCAGCATCATCCTCCTTGATTCCATTCTCGCTCACTGATTTGTCTTGCTTCCCACTCAATACGTCATTCACGTTGTGTTGCCAGCTGATGGTAACACTGCACACGTTCAATGTCAAGGTGAGATCTGGCTTCACAGACTAGTTATGCTGTTGGTTCCCAGGAGGCTCAGTCAGTGAAAATGTTCACAAGAGATTCACAATGGAGCTCTAACAAAAGAGCATCAAAGTTTATCAAACTCAAGGGAAGGACAGGAGCTACTTAGAAAGGTCAAATTGGATATGGCAACTGATCATGGAACTTGGAACACTTCAGCAGAGGAATGGACGGAATATGACGCCAAATTAAACTAATCCCTTCTGCCTGCCCTTGGTCCATATCCCTAGTTATAGACCTTAAACATTCCAGATGCTGGAATCCAAAGTAGGCAAGCAAGAGGCTGGACGAATACAGCAATGTCCCTCCATTCCTTGTATAGTCATGTGCTTAACCACCCCTATCGTATCTGCCTCCACTACCACCCCTGGCAGTGTGTTCCAGGCTCCTATCACCCTCCATGTAAAAAACCCGCCCCTCACACCTCCTTTGAACTTTCTCCCTCTCACCTTAAATGCATCACCCCTAGTTTTAGACATTTAAACTCTGGGACTGCCAACCCTATCTATGCATGTCATAATTTTAGAGTTCTATCAAGTCTCCCCTCAGCCTCCGCTTCTCCAGAGAAAATTACTCAAGTTTTTAAAAAAAAAGCAAATGGAAAGATTCAATCTTTCAACCTTTTTCCCAGCAATATCCTTTGCGGATACTCAACCCCAGTGAAATATCATTCATATATTTTTCAATTGACAAGGTTGTAAGCTCTTCCTTTTGGTGACCTTCCACCCATTCGCCAAATGGGGTGACCTCTGTTATTGACCCTCCCTGAGAAACACAGACACAGGGTAACTCATTGACTCTTCCTCACTGAACTCTAAGTAAAGTACAGGGCCTTTTCCAGCCCTGTTTGTTTGGCCTGCTAAAACAACTCAAAACTTCTTTCCAGTGCTGATGACCAGGAGACCACCAAAAACTAAACGTGTCCTCGTACTGGTCCTCGAACTAGAATTCTCACCATTCAGCAACCATTGCATTAAGTAGCTTAGCTGGTCATGTAGCGTCTGTCACATGATTTCTTGGAAATGCTGTGTGACCCTCAGTAAAACAAGTCACCTTCACAGAATTGAAATCCACAAAGTCAATTGCCTCTGCTTTAGAACCCAACTTTGCATGGAGTCAGATATGTTAGGGACATTTAAGCAACTCTTGGATAGGCACAGGGAAGGTATGTAGGTTAGTTTGATCATAGAGTAGGATTAAAAAGTCAGTACAAAGCCGAGAGCTGAAGGGTCTGTATTGTGTTGTACTATGTTCTAGTTCTTTAATAATGATATTTTCAAACATTCTCCCCACTCTCTGGATAAAGATGTTTCTCCTGAATTCCTGGATGTTTTTCCAATTGTTCTTCATTGTCTCCAGGATTCTTCTTTGCTCGATTCCTCATTCCCCTCCCAGCCTGCCACCCTCCTTACGTTTATGTCTGCAATCCAGACTCTGACTGCACTCGTTTCTATTTGTTCATTGACCTGTCCCACTGGGGAGCTGGGGGTGGAATGGTCCAATAGCCCACAGTCCCACACTAATGTCCTGGGGACAGAAAAACTGAAAGAATCGCGGATGCTGGAAATCAGAAACAGAAACAGAAATGGCTGGAAAAGCTCGGCAGGTCTGGCAGCATCTGCAGAGAGGGATCCGAGTTAACGTTTTGGTCAAGTGACCTTCCTCAGAATGTTCTATAATGTTCTGGGGACATGGGTCTCAGCACCAGCATAGCAGCTAACAAAATAATTATATAACTGTAAATATTATATGACTGACTGACTGTGTGGAGTTTGCATATTCTCCCCGTGTTTGCGTGAGTTTCCTCCAGGTGCTCCGGTTTCCTCCCACAGTCCAAAAAAAATGTGCAGGTTAGGTGAATTGGCCATGCTAAATTGCCTGTAGTGTTAGGTGCAAGAGTAAATGTAGGGGAATGGGTCTGGGTGGGTGTGCTTCGGTGGGTCTGTGTTGGGCCGAAGAGCCTGTTTCCACACTGTAAGTAATCGGAAAAACCCATTTGTGTCACTAATGTCCTTTGGAGAAGGATCTCTGCCATCCTTATCAGGTCTGGCCCACATGTGACTCCAGACCCACAACAATGGAGTTGACTCTTAACTGCCTTTTGAATAAGCTGAGCAAGACACTCAGGTCAAGGGGCAGTTCGGGATGGGCTTTGGCGTGAATACCCACCTCCCAATGCAAGAGGATATATTTTTTAAAAGCTTAGAGTCTCCTGACATCATGTGAAATTTCCAAATAATCCATACTTTCCTATAAATGCTCTGTCCCACCAAACTTGTGGTCTCTTCCAGTCTTTTCTCATCTGTTGAATGTTTGCACTCTGACTCTGACCCCCCCCCCCCCGTATGTTTTCACGGTTGCCTTCATTGGCTGACATTTTATTTGAGGTTGAGGTCAGATCAGGGTCATGGGTTTCAGCCCTGGTTCTTCGTGTGAGTGGACAGGGCCAAGCCTTGACCTATAATTCTTTGGGAATGTGGGGCAGGGTGTTCTGGGCAGTTACTGCAGGGTTTCAGAACTGCAGGATTGTTAAGGTGCAGGAGGAGAGAGTGAGGTCTGTAGATGCTGGAGATCAGAGCTGAAAATGTGTTGCTGGAAAAGCGCAGCAGGTCAGGCAGCATCCAAGGAACAGGAGATTCGACGTTTCGGGCCTGCTCTTTGGATGCTGCCTGACCTGCTTCGCGTTTCCAGCAACACATGGTGCAGAAGGAGACCATTCAGCCCATTGTGACTACACTGGCTCTTCAAACCAGCAGCACTCATCGTGCCAGTCTCCTGCTTTCACCCCACCCCCTGCACACTGTTCCTATCCCAATCATTAAACAGTGCGCGCCGCAGTTCCAAATGGTGCATTCCATACTCTAACTGCTCGCTATGTGAAAGGGCTTTTCCTTATAGCCCCCTTGCATTATTTTTTACAGAAAACAACCAATGCTGGAGATCACAGTGGGTCAGGCAGCATCCATGGAGAGAGAGAACAAGCTAACATTTCAACTCTGCTGAAGAGTCACCTAGATTCCAAACATTAGCTCGCTCTCTCTCTCTCTCTCTCTCTCTCTCTCCATGGATGCTGCCTGACCCACTGTGATCTCCAGCATTGATTTGTTTTCAGAACATATTCCAGCATCTTCAGTAATTTGCTCCTTTTTTTCACAGATCACGTTCAGTCTCTGCCCTCCCATTCTGGAACCTTTTGCTTGTTTGTCTTTCTCTCCCTTTGACCCTCAGCTGCTGCTCTGTCCTACCATTAAGACCTTTAAAGGCGAGCTTGTGGCTGGGAGTAAGTTCCCTCCCAACTTGAACCTGTCAACATGACCATATCTCCAACATTCCTAGAGGCTTTGACTGGATGGAGATGTGAGAGGTGGTTCTCTCCGCTGTGACATCTGCTACAAGGACGCACCCTCCCAGAATAAAAGATCAAATTCACGTAAAACAAAATAAAAACGCATTTTTGGACCGGATCTTCTCCACTCAGAGAGAACTGAGTCTTTGGAATTCTCTGCCACGGAGGAGAGCTCAGTCATTGAGAGTCACACAGTCATAGAGTGCTACAGCACGGACTCAGGCCCTTCGGCCTGGTCCATGCTGACCAAGATGTCCATCCACACTAACCCCATTTCCCTGCACTTGGCCCATATGCTTCTAAGTCAAGAATTGATGTTTCGGGCAAAAACCCTTCATCAGGGCTCCTGCTTTCCTGCTTTCCTGCTCCTCGGATGCTGCCTGACCTGCTGTGCTTTTCCAGCACCACTCTGATCTTGACTCTAATCTCCAGCATCTGCCATACCCACTTTTGCCAAATCCTTCTAACCCTTTCCTATCCGTGTATTTGTCCAAATGCCTTTTAAATGTTGTTAATGTACCCACCTCAACCACTTCCACTGGCAGCTCATTCCATATGCGTAACACCCTCTGTGTGTAAAAGTTGCCCCTCCTATTCCCTGTTATTCCTTCCCCTCTGACCTTAAACTGATGCCTTCAGATGTGCAGCAGTTTTTGTTTTCTGTAAGGAAAAAGCAAGTGGCTGATGAGGAAAAGCCTTTTCTCGCAGCGAGCAGTTCGAGTATGGACAGGTTCAAGATCAAAGTTAATTACTCCAGGGTTAGAGGGGTCAAGGCAGGAACGTGGAGGTTGAGAATTATTGGCCAGCCATGATCCCCGAGCAGATCCAATGGGCTTAATGGCCTCCTGCTGCTCTGACGATGTATGTGGCGTAGTAACATCAGAGATAAAAAATGAGGTCTGCAGATGCTGGAGATCAGAGCTGAAAATGTGTTGCTGGTTAAAGCACAGCAGGTCAGGCAGCATCCAAGGAACAGGAAATTCGACGTTTCGGGCTTAAGGATTCCCGATGAAGGGCTTATGCCCGAAACGTCGAATTTCCTGTTCCTTGGATGTTGCCTGACCTGCTGTGCTTTAACCAGCAACACATTTTCAACTAATATCAGAGATACTCAATCTGTTTATTGTTGCTGATCATACTCGGATTAGACAGACTAATGACCTCTCGAGGCAGGAGGCAATATCAGGCTCAAACACCCAACACCCCAAGGTTGAATCATTTACGGCTGGGTTTTGGAAAGAGGAAGTCCCAATACAGATACACGTCTAGCATCAGATGGAGACTCATCCATCTGGCTGGAAAAAAAAAGCAGGGGCCATTCAGCCCCTTTCCTGTGTTCCACTTTGCATTACAATGATGGACCATCTTCCACCATAACAGTGCCTTCCTGCAGGAGTCCCGTATCCCATCTGGGAACATCTCTCCACCTCAGGCTTGGGTGTGCCCAGTCCTGGCACCCTCCACCCTTTTTGAGGCAGAGAATCCCACAGATCCCTCCTCCTCTCAGACGGAACCAGCCCTCCCATTATCCAGTGACCAATTCCCTCAGCGTCAACTCATTCAGGCTCCCCCTCAGTGTGATCGCCTCTCGTTCTACTCAGACCTGCCTATGGCGGGCACAGTCAACCAGGAGAGTCCTCACAAAAGTGGACCAGTCATCCATCATCCACCGGACACTGCCTCTCTTCCAATTCCCAAACCGTGGAGAGAACCAACCATTTCATACAATCCCTACAGTGTCGAATCAGGCCATTCAGCCCATTGAGTCCACACCTTCTGAAGAGCATCCCATCCAGACCTATCCCCCCCAACCTACCCCTGTAACCCTGCATTTCCCATGGCTGACCCACCCAGGCTGCACATGCAGGAACACCACAGGCTATTTAGCACGGCCAAACCTCCTTTACTCATTTGTGGGACATGAGTGTCACTGGCTGGGCCCAGCATTTAGTGTCTGTCCCTAGTTGCCCCTTGAGAAGGTGGGGGTGAGCTGCCTTCCTGAACCGCTGCAGTCCATGTGGTGTGGGTAGACCCACAATGCCCTTAGGGAGGGAATTCCAGGATTTTGACCCAGTGACAGTGAAGGAATGGTAATATACTCCCAAGTCAATCACTTGTTAATCCCACGCACACATCTCCACATTAGCAACACAGGACTGAAATAAACACCTCCCTTTCGATCCAACTGAGGTTGAATGAGTTTCTAGATTTACAATCTTCGGTTGTATTGGAGGCTGACAGACTCCTACAGTTTGCACTCCCTCTGGGATCAGTAAGCACGGCTGCTTCACAGCATATTTCATTGCAAATAGAAATCCAACAGCCTGAACATTGCACTAACTGACTGTGTGTCCCCATTCAGCTCTCACTGTGGCCCAGAGCTCAGCAATTACACTGCCTCTGACCAAGGCTCCTGGTTAAACATCCAACCCAGGCACTTGCAGGCAATTGGTCAGGCATTCCTAGCACAGTGCTGAGGGAGTGCCGCACTGTCGGAGGGTCAGTGCTGAGGGAGTGCCGCACTGTCGGAGGGTCAGTGCTGAGGGAGTGCCGCACTGTCGGAGGGTCAGTGCTGAGGGAGCGCCGCACTGTCGGAGGGTCAGTGCTGAGGGAGTGCCGCACTGTCGGAGGGTCAGTGCTGAGGGAGTGCCGCACTGTCACAGGGTCAGTGCTGAGGGAGCGCCGCACTGTCGGAGGGTCAGTGCTGAGGGAGTGCCGCACTGTCACAGGGTCAGTGCTGAGGGAGCGCCGCACTGTCGGAGGGTCAGTGCTGAGGGAGTGCCGCACTGTCACAGGGTCAGTGCTGAGGGAGCGCCGCACTGTCGGAGGGTCAGTGCTGAGGGAGTGCCGCACTGTCGGAGGGTCAGTGCTGAGGGAGTGCCGCACTGTCACAGGGTCAGTGCTGAGGGAGCGCCGCACTGTTGGAGTGTCAGTGCTGAGGGAGCGCCGCACTGTCGGAGGGTCAGTGCTGAGGGAGCGCCGCACTGTCGGAGGGTCAGTGCTGAGGGAGCGCCGCACTGTTGGAGGGTCAGTGCTGAGGGAGCGCCGCACTGTCGGAGGGTCAGTGCTGAGGGAGCGCCGCACTGTCGGAGGGTCAGTGCTGAGGGAGCGCCGCACTGTCGGAGGGTCAGTGCTGAGGGAGTGCCGCACTGTCACAGGGTCAGTGCTGAGGGAGCGCCGCACTGTCGGAGGGTCAGTGCTGAGGGAGTGCCGCACTGTCACAGGGTCAGTGCTGAGGGAGTGCCGCACTGTCGGAGGGTCAGTGCTGAGGGAGTGCCGCACTGTCACAGGGTCAGTGCTGAGGGAGCGCCGCACTGTCGGAGGGTCAGTGCTGAGGGAGCGCCGCACTGTCGGAGGGTCAGTGCTGAGGGAGCGCCGCACTGTCGGAGGGTCAGTGCTGAGGGAGCGCCGCACTGTCGGAGGCTCAGTGCTGAGGGAGTGCCGCACTGTCGGAGGGTCAGTGCTGAGGGAGCGCCGCACTGTCGGAGGGTCAGTGCTGAGGGAGCGCCGCACTGTCGGAGGGTCAGTGCTGAGGGAGCGCCGCACTGTCGGAGGGTCAGTGCTGAGGGAGCGCCGCACTGTCGGAGGCTCAGTGCTGAGGGAGCGCCGCACTGTCGGAGGGTCAGTGCTGAGGGAGCGCCGCACTGTCGGAGGGTCAGTGCTGAGGGAGTGCCGCACTGTCACAGGGTCAGTGCTGAGGGAGCGCCGCACTGTCGGAGGGTCAGTGCTGAGGGAGTGCTGCACTGTCACAGGGTCAGTGCTGAGGGAGCGCCGCACTGTCGGAGGGTCAGTGCTGAGGGAGTGCCGCACTGTCACAGGGTCAGTGCTGAGGGAGCGCCGCACTGTCGGAGGGTCAGTGCTGAGGGAGCGCCGCACTGTCGGAGGGTCAGTGCTGAGGGAGCGCCGCACTGTCGGAGGGTCAGTGCTGAGGGAGCGCCGCACTGTCGGAGGGTCAGTGCTGAGGGAGCGCCGCACTGTCGGAGGCTCAGTGCTGAGGGAGTGCCGCACTGTCGGAGGGTCAGTGCTGAGGGAGCGCCGCACTGTCGGAGGCTCAGTGCTGAGGGAGTGCCGCACTGTCGGAGGGTCAGTGCTGAGGGAGTGCCGCACTGTCGGAGGGTCAGTGCTGAGGGAGTGGGCACTGTTAGAGGTGCCATTTTTTTCGGGTGTGAGATTCAGTTGAATTTCTGTTGCGCCGTGTGTCTGGGTGGGGGTGTTGTCTGCAGTGTCCTGACCAGGTCCCTTTCTGATATCACTCAAAACATTATCTATTCATTCTGACGTTGCTCAGTGTGGGACCTTGCGGTGCACAGTCTGAATCATGTGCTTCATGCAATGGGGACCACAGTTCACAGCGACATCATTGGCTGTAAAGCGCTTTGGAACATCTTGAGGTTGTGAAAGGTGCTATGGAAATGCAACTTCTTTCGTTGTTTGAGCAAGGCCATTCCTTACTGAGTGTGCAGCAGTTCCTGCAATTTCCTCTGTTTCTAATCCCTGTAAAAATGAAACAAATCGTTTCACACTGTACAGACTGGGATCTCTCTCAGGGATTTTAATTTTGTGAACAGGGAGCAGGTCTTTTGGCTAATTAATTGTGTTTAGCCATTGGAAAGGTACCTGGGAAGTGAAGCAGGTTTCCTGAATGATGTTCCCGTGTATTATACAACGGGACAGTGGCTCGAAGCTCAGAACAGTCAATATATTAGAAAAAACAGCCCTGAGCCCCTGGTATTGTGTGTTGTATGGAGCGAGAGCCTGACAACATACTCAGGAACACTGGCTGCGTCTGTGTGAGTGTGTGTGTCACTCACCCTGTGAGAATTCACTGACTGTTTATGAAAAAGGAACCCCATTTCCGTCAGTTCTGGAACCCGCCCCTACGCCCGCACTCACAGGCTGGATTGTCTGAACACATCTGACGAACACACAGTGATTCAGACCCCAGGGTTTACTGTAGAGATCAGGTGGTGTGTGAACACACAGGGAGCTGCTGTCATTCTCTCTCTCTCTCAGTCTTTCAGCACAGAGCTTGCTCTCTCTTTGACAAGCAGAATGTTGTTTCCATTACCCACCCTCCAACCTGCCCTCCCCATTACCCACTGTCCAACCTGCCCCTCCCATTACCCACCCTCCAACCTGCCCTCCCCATTACCCACTCTTCAACCTGCCCTTCCCATTACCCACTGTCCAACCTGCCCTCCCCATTACCCACTCTTCAACCTGCCCTCCCCAATACCCACCCTCCAACCTGCCCTCCCCATTACCCACTCTTCAACCTGCCCTTCCCATTACCCACTGTCCAACCTGCCCTCCCCATTACCCACTGTCCAACCTGCCCTCCCCATTACCCACTGTCCAACCTGCCCATTCCATTACCCACTGTCCAACCTGCCCTCCCCATTACCCACTGTCCAACCTGCCCTCCCCATTACCCACTCTCCAACCTGCCCTTCCCATGATCCTCTGTCCAAGCTGTTACAGTTTGTACATTGTCAGTATTGGTTGCTCGTCTCCTCACTAAGGGCCCCAGCTGCAGTCTTCATGTTGCTGTCAGCAGCTCCAGGGCTGAAGGGAACGCTAAATCCACAAAGGTTCCTGTTTGGGACAATGTGTCTGTATCTATAAGAGTGTGTAAACATGAGTGTGTGAATGTGAGTGTGTAAATAGTGTTTGTGAGGTGACTATGTGTGTATGTGTGTTTGGGGGAATGAGTGAATGTGTGTGAGGGAGAGAGAATGTGTGTATGAGTGTGTGTACGTGTCAGGTGTGTGTGAGAATGTGTCAGTGTGTGTGGTCAGTGTCTCTCTGTCAATGTGAAGGTGTCAGTGTGTGTATGTGTGACTGGGTGTCAGTATGAGTATGTTTAAGTGCCTTTGTGCGTGCGTGTCAGTGTAACTGTGTGTGTGAGGGAGAGACTGTGTGGATGTGTAAGTGCATGTGTTGTGTATATGAGTGTGTCAGTGTGACTGTGAGTGTGTGTGCATCTGTGAGTACGTGTGTGCGCAAGAGTGTGTGTTGTGTCTATGTAAGTACTTGTGTATGTGTCAGTGTGTGTGTATTTGTATGTGTACGAGTGCCTGTCTCTGTCAGTGTGCATATGCGCACCACTGTGAGTGTGTGTGTGTGTGTGTGTGTGTGTGAACACAAGCGAAGCCTCACTGTGCTGATGTTGAGGATGTGAGCTGTGATGATGATCACTGTGTGGTCTGAAGGACATTGTGTTGATCTGGTTCTGATTTACAGGGAGTGGTTCCTGAGTGGTCAGGGAGTGAGATATGAAAACTGTTCAGCAATGACTCTGCTCAGCTGCAGAATGTTCAGTGATGAGTCAGAGCTCAGAGTAAAGAGACAGAAACCCACCCGCTCCTTCCCTGAGGCCCCTCACTGCTTTGAGTCTGAATATAAACACCAGCTCAAGAAAACTCACTTTGAAAACCAGCCTGATCACTGCGGTGTCTGCTGATCCACTGCAATCCCCCTCAGGTTACTGTCCCTGGATTATCAGGGACTCTGGGCTATCAAAGGGCAGAGGGCAGTAAGAGTATCTGTACAGTCTCCACTGAATACCCTGGCAGCTCTCTCCCCCTCTCTCTAACATCACCCCAAACCCATTGAGTCGTCCCTGTGCGAGGAGAACCAGTTTCAGTCCCTGAGCAATTCTCCATCACAAAGCTGCTCAGGTCACTCTCACACAGAGTATCACCTGAGGGTCTGTGCTTAATGAGAAGGGGGGGTGCTGTGAGTGATGAGAGCTGTGCTTTATCTGATTCTTGTCCATGTGTATGACATGTGTCTGAATGGGCAGAGGGTTGGGATAGGAGCAGCAGGCCATTCAGCCCCTCAGGACTGGTCCGTCCATTCAGTGAGATCGTGGCCGGTGGGTTACCGGCAAGGCAGCCGTGACCCAGGGAATGGGCTGATGGAATGGACATGGGCTCAATTCCCAACACAGCACACAGTGAGATATGAACTCAGTTAACAACAACTAACAGCCAAGAATCCATCACCAGAAACACCTGCTGGGTTCACTAATGTCCTTCAGCAAGGTAATCTGCTGTCCTTACCCTACATATGACCCCAGACCTAGAGCAATGAGGGTAACTTTTGACTACCCTCTGGGATCACAGGGAGAGCCATTTCGTTCAAGGGGCAACTGCGGATGAACAACAAATGTTGGTTTTGCCAGAGACGTCCTCATCCCATAACATAATGGAGAAAGGAATTCAGGTTCCCTGCTTTATCCTCACTGAATTGAAATTGAATTTGAATTGAATTTATTGTCTCATGTACTGAGGCACAGTGAAAACCTTTGTCTTGTGAGAAATACAGGCAGATCAAAGAGTTTCCCCTTGTTGCAAGAAATCTGTCAATGTTCAAAGCCATAAGAAATAGGAGTAGGCCATTCAGCCCCTCTAGCCTGTTCTGCCATTCAATAAGATCATGGCTGAACCCCAACATTCCTTATGTCTATGTTCCTGCCCTTTCCCTGTAACCCTCAGTTCTCCAACTGATCAAGAATCTATCTCAGCCTTAAGTATACACAAGGACTCTACTCCCTCGCCCCAACAGTCTCTGTGGCAAGGATTCCCAAATCCTCCTCATCTCAGTCTTAAATTGGTGCCCTTTTTTTCTGAGACTGTACTCTCCGGTCCGAGACCCTCCCCTCAGGGGAGACATCTTCTCAGCATTGACCCTGTCAAGCCCTTTAAGAATCCGATATGTTTCAGTGAGGTCACCTCCCATTCTCCTAAACTCCAGCGGATTCTCAATCTGCTTAACCTTTCCTCATTGGGCAATCCCTCCATCCAGGGATCATCCTGGGACACCTTCTCTGAACCGCCTCCAATGGAATGATACCTTTCCTTAAGGAACAAACTTGCAAGCCCCTTGAAATCAGGAGTCTTGCCCCCCCACTAGCCCCTGTGGGTATATTGAATGGTGGATTACACCCTGATGTTGGGGGATAAGATCACTCTGAATATTCACCTTCCTCTGTGTGTGCAGAGAATTCTCCGTTAGCACTGCTGCCTCACAGCGCCTGAGACCCGGGTTCAATTCCCGCCTCAGGCGACTGACTGTGTGGAGTTTGCACATTCTCCCCGTGTCTGCGTGGGTTTCCTCCGGGTGCTCCGGTTTCCTCCCACAGTCCAAAGATGTGCGGGTCAGGTGAATTGGCCACGCTAAATTGCCCGTAGTGTTAGGTAAGGGGCAAATGTAGAGGTATGGGTGAATTGCGCTTCAGCGGGTCAGTGTGGACTTGTTGGGCCGAAGGGCCTGTTTCCACACTGTAAGTAATCTAATTCATTAGACAGGGATTTCCACAGGGGTTCACGAGCCTTTGCGTGCAGAATCCCTAATGACTGACCCTCCCTGCCCCAGGTTCCCCACCCAGAGCTGGCTGGGGGGAGGGAGGGGATATGTTCTGAGTGTGACTCAAATCATTTCTAGTATGGACTGAAAATGGAGAAATGACAGTTACCTGACAATTAAATCTTGTGTGTGTGGGTGTAGCAGGTAAATCCCCAGTGTTATCTGATCAAAGCTCCCACTCTGGAATGGAACATGGGTACTCTCGAGAATAATAATCTTTTTTTAAACAAGAGTTTGGCTTTTAAACAGGTGCTATATGATGTAGGTTTGTTTGTTTGAAGGGGTCTATCAATTAACTGGGTCAGTCTTTTTATGACTTGAATCCAGTTTGAGTCAGAGAGCCAATCGCTGAAGGTATCCTGGAGTGTTAATGGAGGTTTGTTTATGTTGTGAGGCTTTATGATAGGGAAAGTTAAAAGATTGCAATATATCTGCTTGCTATTAGGTTTAGAACAATCAATGATTGATTTTGACATAGAACATGCTGAGAGTTGGAAAACCTTTTATTGAATTACAAAGTGACCTGACTGGAGTCAGATCTAAGAATGGCTTCTCCAAGACAAAGGATTTTATTCAGAGCAGTTAAGGTCATAGGTCACCTCAGTGAAAGTGTGTCCTTAGTCAGACTCACAGACCAGGGGTGTTCATAGACTCAGTGAGAGTTTTAGGAATCAACAGTACAGCAAAAGACCCTCCAGCCCATTGAGTCTGTGCTGGTCAATAATAACTACCTAACTATTCTAATCCCATTTGCTAGTTCTGAGTGTTGTATGCCTTGGCATCACTGGTGCACATCTAAATCCTTCATCAATGTGATGAGGGTTCCTCCTTCTCCTACCCTCACAGGCAGTCAGTTCCAGAATCCCACCACTCTCTGGGTGAAAAGAGTTTTCTCACATCCCCTCTAAATCTCCTGCACGTTCCCTTCAATCTATGCCCGGGGTCACTGATCCCTCTATCAATGGGAAATCTTCCTTCCTGTCTACCCTGTCTAGGCTCCTTATAATGTTATTCACCTCAATCATGTCCCCCCTCAACCTCCTCTGCTTTAAGGAAAACAACCCCAGTCTGTCCAAACTCTCTTCATCACTGAAACTCTCCAGCCCAGACCCCATCCTGATAAATCTCCTCTGTACCCCCTCCAGTGCTATCACATCCCTCCCATAATATACAGTTGGATATTTGCATTAGTTGTTCAAAGTTGAGAAAATCTAAGCTCTTGATTGTGTGAGTATTCAAAGGAAATTCTTCATCGCCCACGGACTGGAACAGAGGAGAAACAGCAAAGTGGAAGGGACAGGTTTGATGTTGAAGGGAAGTGTCTCTTGATTGACTGTGAAGTGACGGGGTTGGGGAGTAGATGGGACTTTTCTCTGCTGTGTGCCTGAAGATGAGCTACATTTAGATTGCTCAAGTTACTTTGTTTCTAACCAGCTTCTGCTTTATGTTTAAAACCAAAACTGCAATGTCGTCTGTCAATGTCTCAGTGAGAAACCACTATGGGAAATTAACAAGAAACAAAATATAATCTGTCAAACCAGGTTTGATTTTGGGATCAGCTTTGCCTGTGAATTACAAAGGAACACAGGACACAGTAACATCTGGCAGATGGATCTATTTCATACCATCTCTCTCTCGCTCGCGCTCTCTGTTTCTCTTTCTCTCTTTCTCACCCTCAACCCCTCTCTCTCCTCCTCTCCCTTACTCTCTCGCTCTCAGCCCTCTCTCTTGCCCCCCACCCCCACCTCTCTCTTCCCCCACACTCTCTCTCTCTCTCTCTCTCAGAGATAGATAGTACCACTTTGTTCTCCACCTGGAAACTGCAAATCTATGACATTTGCATTTCTGGATTATTGAGGTGATTATTTATGCTCGTCAACACATTTCATTTAAAATCCTTCACTATTGGGTAAGAGCTTTAGGACAATTGAGCATCCCTGTGATGATGTCACTGCACTGCACCTCACTGGGCATAAATAGTACGGTGTGGGCTGGGTTGAGAGAACGAGAGAAACTCAGACAGGGTTAGGCAGGACACCCTGCAGTCTATCTGTGTGAATGTTAGACATGTATAGAGAAGCAGCTGGGGTGGACCATGTGTGGAGTTTATGCAGAAGTCTTTTATTAATGGAACTGGAAGATCAGAGCCTGGTAAACCTCTGAATACCATGTACTGAGTCTTAGTATGGAATAAACAAACAACAATATAAAGGGTAATTTAGGAGAAGTGACAGTCCCAGTGGTATTATTGCTGGATTATTAATCCAGAAACTCGGGTAATGTTCTGGGCACCCGGGTTCAAATCCTACCACGGCAGATGGTGGAATTTCAAATCAAATAAAAATCTGGAATTAAGAGTCTAATGACCATGAATCCATTGTCGATTGTTGGAAAAACCCATCTGTTTCACTAATGTCCTTTAGGGAGGGAAATCTGCCATCCTTACCTGGTCTGGCCTACACGTGACTCCAGACCCACAGCAATGTGGTTGACTCTTAACTACCCCCTGGGTAATTAGAGATGGGGCAATAAACGCTGCCTGGCCAGAGACACCCTCATGCTGTGAATGATTTAAAACAAAAAGAGTAAACTTTAAGGCAACTTTTTGTATTAATCCCTTGACTGTGACAGTAAAGTCTAAATCTAAAACTAATCTTCTCTTTGAACAGGTCTGTCTTTAACTTGAACTCTTGGAGAAGGAGATTGAACCACACAGCAAGAGAACAGAAATACTCCCCTCCTTTCACAAATGCTTCATTGGCCATGAAACATAGAGTGTAGGGGACAGAGAGACGTGGAGCAGGAATAGGCCATTCAGCCTCTCCAGCCTGCTCTGCCTCACTCTGCGATACACACAAGTTTATGAAGGATGCTATTGGAATATAACCTGCATTCTGTCCTTATTAGATGTGGGCATCACACTACTCAATAATGCTCACTCTATTATATCACCACATTGCACAGAACAGCAATAGCCCAGAAGGAGACCATTTGGCCCACAGTTGCTATGCTGGCCCTCCCCCCTGTCTCCCTCTCCTGCATGGCTGCTGTAACCTGGGCAGGATTTTCCCTTCAGAAGTTGATCTGATTCTCTGTTGAGACCTTTGATTGATTGAATTGCCCCCATGCTGTCAGGCAGCAGTACATTCCAGCTCTAACCCTCTTGCTGCTGTTGGGTTTTTTTTGCCAGTTCTCTGAGATGTTTGCCGTTACGTTCTCAATCCTCCCCGAAGGGAGCAGCATATCTCTTCCACTTTGTCCAGTCCTGTGTAAATTTAAAAATCTCATCAAATCACCTGTCAAGCCCTCTCTTCTCCCAGGAGAATGAGCCCTGCAGTCTATCTCCTCCTTAAAATTACCCAAAGTCCCAGCATCAGCCACACTCTGGGCAGTGAATTCCAGAGATTCACAAACCTTTGAGAGATTCGTTTCTCCTCATTTCTGTTTTAAATCCTGTATCCTAAAACCATGACCACTCGTTCTCAGTTACCCCACATGAGGAAACATCCTCTCCATGTCTACTTTGTCAATCCCCTTTAGCATCTTATATCCCTCAATTAGATCTCCTCACACCCTTATAAACTTCAGAGAGGAAGAGGCCTCAACTGCTCAATCTCTCTTCACAAGACAAAGCCCTCATCTCTGGAATCAATCGAGTCAACCTCCTGTGAGCAAGAACAGAAGCAGCAGTTTATATTTCTGGTGGTGGTGTGTTATATTCACTCAGTGAGTGCTGATGTAACAGACACCTTGTCCTGGAGTTACAGTTGATGGTACAGGCTCCTATGGTTTTATCATCACACAACCAACCTGGAATCTCCCCTCTCTTCCCTTTGTGTGTTGGGAGGGTTTGGTAGGGACTCTGTCCATTTCCCCACTACAGTTGCTCCTGCAGTCTGTACACAACACCACAGCAGCTCAATATCTGACCTGAAACCGGGAGAAGGGTGGCATGGTGGCTCAGTGGTTAGCACTGCTGCCTCACAGCGCCAGGGACCCAGGTTCAATCCCAGCCTCAAAGGAGGACTGCCTGTGTGGAGTTTGCACATTCTCCCCAAGTCTGCGTGGTTTCCTCCCACAGTCCAAAGATGTGCAGGTTAGGTGAATTGGCCGTGATGAATTGCCCATAGTGTTCAGGGGTGTGTAGTTAGGTGGGTTAGTCATGGGAATGTGGGGTTACAGGGAGGGTGGGTGGGATGCTCTTTGGAGTGACAGTGTGGACTCTATGGGCCAAATGGCCAATTGACACACTGTAGGGATTCAGTCATTGAACTTGATCCTTTGTTGCTGCAATGGTTCAGGGTGTTGGTGAGGCCACACTGGGAGTATTGTGGGTAGTTTCAGTCTCTGTATCTGAGGAAGGATGCTCAGGCAATGGGGGGGTTACAGTGAAGGTCAGACTGTTTCCTGGGATGACAAGGCTGACTGACGGAGGGAGACTAGATTGGTTAGAATAACATTTGCTGGAGTTGTGAGGAATGAGGGGGTGGGGAAACGTATAAAAGTCTAACAGGAATAGGCAGAGTAAACCCAGAAAGGATGTTCCCAGAACCGGGGGAGGAGGGGTGGAGGCACAGGCTAAGGATACAGACCAGACCATTCCGGACTGAGATGAGGAGAAATCTCTTCACCCAGAGAGGGGGGTTGGGGGGTTGGGGGGTGAGGGGAGCCTGTGGAATTCTCTGCCACAGAAAGTGGTTGAGGTCAAAATATTGAATATTTTCAAGCAAGAGTTATGTACAGTTCTTAGGGCTAAAGGGATCAAAGGGTATGGGGAGAGAGCAGGAACTGGAGATTGAGTTGGATGATCAGCCATGGTCCTTTTGAATGGTAGAACAGTATTGAAGGGCTGAATGGCCTACTCCGGTTCCTGTGTTCTCTGTTTCATTACCTCAGGGTGACCCAGAGTGATTGTCAGCTAATGATACGCTGAAATACTGCAATATAAGAATTTGCAAAATCATTGACACAATCAGCAGTGCTATAAGTAATTAGGTTGAAGTGTTCTGTACATGCCTTTGGACTCAGGTTGTGAAAGGGTTAATGGCAGATTGCTTTGGGTAGGAGTGCTGTAGGTCTGCGGTTAATCTCTGAGCTCTGTGTGTGTGAGACAGGGAGACTGTGACTGTGTGTGAGTGGGTGTGTGTGTCTGTGAGTCTGAGTGTGAATATGTGTGTGAAGGGGTGAGTGTGAGTATGAGAGTGTGAGTGTGAGTAGGTGTGAGTGAGGAGAGGATTTCCTTGTGACTGGGGTGGTGGGAACTTGCCCCTCCCACGCAGCAATTTAACCCTTTGCTGTTAATGATCCATGCCGTCAGGGTAAGAGAGAGACAGATGTAAGAGAAAGCATTCTCTCCAAGTACCTGTGAACGTGTTTCTGATGTAATTACAGATGCAGAAAATGTGCCTTTTTACAGCAATTGTCAACTTCTGTGTGAACAAGTGAAGAGATTGTCTGAATGAGGTGTACAAGCTTATGAGAAGTACAGACAAGGTAAACTGGGAGAATGTTTACCCCATTGGGACATGTCTAAGGCCAGAGGGCATCAGGTTCAGGTGAGGAGTAAGTGAGGGTTGAGAGGTGACCTGAGAATGAATGTATTCCCCTCGGGGGTGGGGGGTGGGTGGGGGAGAAATCTGGGCCGGGCTGCCTGAGAGGGGCTCACGGGTGGGACTCTCACAACGTTTAGGAAACATCTTGTCTTAAAATCCCAGGACACAATTGGACATAGAATCAGCTAGGAAACAGGCCCTTCAGCCCAACAAGTCCACACCAACCCTGGGAAGAGTAACCCACCCAGACCAATTCCCCTACCCTATTATCCCATAGTTACCCCTGACTAATCTACACATCCCTGAACACCATGGTCAATCCACCCTAACCTGCACATCTTTGGACTGTGGGAAGAAAACAGAGTACGCGGAGAAAATCCGTACATACACGGGGTGAATGTGCAAACTCCACACAGACAGTCACTTGAGGCTGGAATCGAACCTGGGACTGTGAGGCAGCAGTGCTAACCACTGAGCCACCGTGCTGGTAGATATGGACCTACTGTAGGTAAATGGGATTAGAATATAGAACATAGAACAGTACAGGACAGTCCAGGCCCTTCGGTCCTCAATGTTGTGCTGACCTTGTATCCTGCTCTAAGATCAAACTAACCTACGTGCCCTTCATTGTACTATCTTCCATGTGCCTATCCTAGAGTCACTTAAATGTCCCTAATATATCTGACTCTACTCCCACCACTAGCAGTGCATTCCCCGCACCTTCCACCCTCTGTGTAAAGAACCTACCACTGATATCTCCCCTAAACCTTCCTCCAGTTGCCCTAAAATTATGTTCCCTCGTGATTGCCATTTCTGTCCTGGGAAAAAGTCTCTGGCTATCCGCTCTGCCTCTCATCATCTTGTACACCTCTATCAAGTCACCTTCGTTCCAATGAGAAAAGCCCTCGCTCTCTCAACTTTTCTTCGTCAGACATGCCCTTCAGTCCAGGCAGCATCCTGGTAAATCTCCTCTGCACCCTCTCTAAAGCTTCCACATCCATCCTGTAGTGATGGTAACTAGAACTGAACACAATATTCCAAGAGTGTAGTTTGGTGTCTGTTGGCTGGCATAGACATGGTAGGCCGAAGGGCCTGTTTCTACACTGCATGACTCTCCAACCGTATATAGTTTATTATACGTTAGCGACTGTATAAATGTTAAACTGAGATGTCAGACATTGTTCCGGAGACTACAAGGTGGATTCAGGTGGTGGGTGTCAATCCTTTGAGATCCTACATTGTTCATTGTCCCACACACCCCCTCCCTGTTTCCTTCCCCCCCCCCCCGTCTGTATGATATGATCAAAGTGTGTGGTGCTTGAGGCATTCCTCAGTGTTAACCCTTTCAGACTCTAATGCCCTTGAAGAACATTGGAATGCGATTCAAGTCAACATTTGTTATCAGAATTCCCCTGAAAACAACAAATGCTGGGGATGGGAGTGGGTCAGGCATGATCCATGGGGTGAGAGCGAGCTAATGTTTTGAGTGCAGACCTCCTGTCACTCCATTGACATTGTCTGACCCGCTGTGAATCCAGCGTTGTTTACTTTCTGAATGGATTAATGCTGGGCAGGAGAAATGGACGGTTGTTGGATGAAGATGGGGGTTCTGAAATTCAAAACACAAACACATCAGCGCTGATCTTATTCCTTGGATGAAGGTGGAGTTGAAAATCAGGAAGAGAAAGGGATGAATAAATACTGAGAATATTCGGCCTTTGATATTACGAGCCATAGTTCAAATAATTTCCTCTCACAAGGAAGATGTCGGAGGGTTCCTTTTAATGTACGGTTTTAGATGCTGCTACCTCCCTCCTCTTGAACCTAAGAACAGGAAGTGTCTTGTGGTCTTGTTTTTTTCTGTAGTACAGCACGTTCCAGCCACTGAACAGTACAGTCATAGTCAGGCCTATAGTATGGAAACAGATCCTTCGGCCCAACTCATCCAAGATAACCAGATATCCCATTTACCAGCTCCCTCCAAACCCTTCCTATTCATACACCCATCCAGATGCCTTTTAAATGTTACAATTGTACCAGCCTCCACCACATCCTCTGGCAGCTCATTCCATACACGTACCACCCTCTGTGTGAAAAAGTTTCCCCGTCCCTTTTATATCTTTCCCCTCTCACCTTAAACCTTTGCCCTCTAGTTTCCCCACCCTGGGGAAAAGAACTTGTCTATTTATCCAATCCATGTCCCTCATGATTTTATAAACCTCTATAAGGTCACCCCCTCAGCCTCCAACACTCTAGGGAAAACAGCCCCAGCCTGTCCAGCCTCTCTCTGTAGCTCAAATCCTCCAACCCTGGCAACATCCTTGTAAATCTTTTTTGAACCCTTTCAAGTTTCACAACATTTTTCCGATAGGAAGGAGACCAGAATTGCACACAATATTCCAACAGTGGCCTAACCAATGTCCTGTACAGCCGCAACATGACCTCCCAACTCCTGTACTCAATACTCTGATCAATAAAGGAAAGCATTCCAAACGCCTTCTTCACTATCCTATCTACCTGGGACTCCACTTTCAAGGAGCTATGAACCTGCATTCCAAGGTCTCTTTGTTCAGCAACACTCATTACCATTAAGTGTATAAGTGACATTAGTTCACTGTCGGTGTCTGAGAGGAGGTGTCAAGTGACGAGTGACCAAGGGTCCATCCAGCTAGGGTAGGGCCTTCACTGCACTTGGAGCAGGACCTCTCATCTCCTCGGACAATGGCCGTCCTTCAAGCTGTTGCTTTCCTCTGACCGTGACGATGGCCATTACCCCCTGATACCACTCTTGGTCCTGAGGGATTCACCCCAGTGACATTCCTTTCAATCACATTCCAACCAATCACATTGGCTGTGTGAAGAGGCTGTGGTTGACTCAGTACAGTCTCCGGTAAGACACGCAGGGCCCAGTCAGAGACACCCACTGTCCAGCCAGTTCAGCATTTTGCAAAACTCAATCAGATTTTCCCTCAGCCTTCCCTCCAGGGAGAACAGTCCCAAATCTTCAGCCAATTCCTCATCATTGAAGATTCTCATTCCTGGAACCATACTTGTAACTGGCACCCACACTCTCTCCAATGTGTTTGCAGCTTTCCTGTAATGTGGCACCCAGAATACTCCAGCTGCTGTCTAACACGTGTCTTGTACACGTTCAGCAGCACCTCCTTACTCTTGGACTCGATGATGAGGACACTGTGTGCTTTGTGAACTGATCTGTCTCCCTGTCCTGCCACCTTCAACGATCTATGCATCTTTACCTACCAGCTCCCTCTGCCCTTTTAGAATTTTGCCCCCTGTTGTATATTTTGTTTTGTCTTTCAATGTTCTTCCCACCACAGGGCAGCTTTTAGCTTTCTGCACTGAACCTCAGCTGTCCCCTGTCTGCCCAGCCCAGCAACATGATCACAACTCATCATCCAACTCAGTCCCCCATTCCTGCTTTCTATCTCCCTGTTCCCGCACTCTCTATCCCCTTGTTCCTGCATTCTCTCTCCTTGTTCCTGCTTTCTCTCTCCCATATTCCTGCTTTCTTTCTCCCTGCTCCTGTTTCTCTCTCCTGTATTCCTGCTTTCCCTCCCCCCATTCCTGCGGTCTCCCGCCCCGTTCATGTTTCTCTCCATGTTCCTGCTTTCTCTCTCCTGTTTTCATGGTTTCTCTCTCACTGTTCCTGCTCTCTCTCCCTCATTCCTGCATTCTCTCTTCCCAATCCTGCTATCTCTTTCCCTCATTCCTGATTTCTCCCTCCCTTGTTCCTGCTTTCTGATTCCATATTTCTGCTTTCTATGTCCCCAATCCTGTTTTCTCTCTCCCTGTTCCTGCTTTCTGCCTCCAGGTTCCAGTTTTCTCTATCCCTTTTCCTGCTTTCTCTCTCCCCATTCCAGCTTTCTCTCCCTGTTCCTGCTTTCCCTCTCCCGTATTCCTGCTGTCTCTCTTCCGTGTTCCAGCTTTCTCTCTCCTGTGTTCCTGCTTTCTCTTTCCCTCGTTCCTGTTTTCTCTCTCCCTGTTCCTGCTTTCTCTCTCTCCCTGTTCCTTATTTCTCTCTCCCTACTCCTGCTTTCTATCGCCCCACTCCTGTCTTCTCTCACTTCCCATTCCTGCTTTCTATCCCCATTCCTGCTTTCTCGCTCCCTGTTCCTACTCTCTCTCTCCTCTATTCCTTTCTTTCTGACTCCCCCTGCTTTCTCTCTCATGTATTCCTGCTTTCTCTCTCCCTTGTCCCTGCTTTCTATCACCCCGTTCCTGTCTTCTCTCACTTCCCATTCCTACTTCCTATCCCCATTCCTGCTTTCTCTCCCTGTTCCTGTTTTCTCTCTCCCATTCCTACTTCCTCTCTCCTTATTCCTGCTTTCTCTTTCCTGTATTCCTGCTTTCTATCTCTGTTCTGAGTTTATCTCTCCCTATTCCTGTTTTCTGTCTTCCATATTCCTGCATTCTCTGTCCCCATTCCTGCTTTCTCTCTCAATCCTGCTTTCTCTCCCTCACTATTCCTGTCTTCTTTTGTTTCCTGTTCCTGCTTTCTCTCTCAATTATTCCTGCTTTCTCTCCCTGTTCCTGCTTTCTCTCTCCCTGTTCCTTTTTTCCCTCTCCCGTATTCCTGCTTTCTCTCTCCCGGTTTCAGGTTTTTCTTTCCCGGTCCTGCTTTCCCTCTCCTGTATTCCTGCTTTCTCTCTCCCATTCCTGCTTTCTCTCTCCTGTATTCCTGCTTTCTCTCTCCCTGTTCCTGCTCTCTCTCTCTCCCCATTCCTGCTTTCTGACTCCTTATTCCTGCTTTCTATGTCCCCATTCCTGCTTTCTCTCTCTCTCGTATTCCTGCCTTCTCTATTCCTATTCCTGCTCTCTCTCTCCCCATTCCTGCTTTCTGACTCCATACTGCTACCTCTCTCCCTGTTCCTGCTTCCATCCATAACCTCATCACCTCAGGGGATCTCCCATCCACCGCCTCCAACCTCAGTCCCACAACCCCACACCGCCCGTTTCTACCTCCTGCCCAAAATCCACAAACCTGCCTGCCCCGGCCGACCCATTGTCTCAGCCTGCTCCTGCCCCACCGAACTCAGCTCCCAATACCTCGACACGGTCCTGTTCCCCTTAGTCCTACGTTCGGGACACCACCCACGCCCTCCACCTCCTCCAGGATTTTCGCTTCCCCGGTCCCCAACGCCTTATTTTCACCATGGACATTCAGTCCCTGTACACCTCCATCCCCCATCACGAAGGACTCAAAGCCCTCCGCTTCTTCCTTTCCCACCGCACCAACCAGTACCCTTCCACTGACACCCTCCTTCGACTGACTGAACTGGTCCTCACCCTGAACAACTTCTCTTTCCAATCCTCCCACTTCCTCCAAACTAAAGGAGTTGCCATGGGCACCCGCATGGGTCCCAGCTATGCCTGTCTCTTCGTAGGATATGTGGAACAGTCCATCTTCTGCAGCTACACTGGCACCACCCCCCACCTTTTCCTCCGCTACATCGATGACTGTATCAGCGCTGCCTCGTGCTCCCACGAGGAGGTTGAACAGTTCATCCACTTTACCAACACCTTCCAACCCGACCTGAAATTCACCTGGACTGTCTCAGACTCCTCCCTCCCCTTCCTAGACCTTTCCATTTCTATCTCGGGCGACCGACTCAACACAGACATCTATTATAAACCGACTGACTCCCACAGCTACCTGGACTACACCTCCTCCCACCCTGCCCCCTGTAAAAACTCCATCCCATATTCCTAATTCCTTCGTCTCCGCCGCATCTGCTCCCAGGAGGACCAGTTCCAATACCGTACAGCCCAGATGGCCTCCTTCTTCAAGGACCGCAGATTCCCCCCAGACGTGATCAACGATGCCCTCCACCGCATCTCCTCCACTTCCTGCTCCTCCGCCCTTGAGCCCCGCTCCTCCAACCGCCACCAAGACAGAACCCCACTGGTTCTCACCTACCACCCCACCAACCTCCGTATACAGCGTATCATTCGCCGTCATTTCCGCCACCTCCAAACGGACCCCACCACCAGGGATATATTTCCCTCCCCTCCCCTATCAGCGTTCCGCAAGGACCACTCCCTTCGTGACTCCCTCGTCAGATCCACACCCCCCACCAACCCAACCTCCACCCCCGGCGCCTTCCCCTGCAACCGCAAGAAATGCAAAACTTGCGCCCACACCTCCACACTCACTTCCCTCCAAGGCCCCAATGGATCCTTCCATATCCGCCACAAGTTCACCTGTACCTCCACACACATTTACTGCATCCACTGCACGCGATGTGGCCTCCTCTATATTGGGGAGACGGGCCACCTACTTGCAGAACGTTTCAGAGAACACCTCTGGGACACCCCGCACTAATCAACCCAACCACCCCGTGGCTCAACACTTTAACTCTCCCTCCCACTCCACCTTGGACTCCTCCATCGGCAGAGCCTGACCACACGATGTCTGGAGGAAGAGCGCCTCATCTTCTGCCTAGGAACCCTCCAACCATACGGGATGAATGTAGATTTCTCCAGTTTCCTCATTTCCCCTCCCCCCACCTTGTCTCAGTCCCAACCCTCGAACTCAGCACCGCCCTCCTAACCTGCAATCTTCTTCCTGACCTCTCCGCCCCCACCCCACACCGGCCTATCACCCTCACCTCCTTCCACCTATCGCATTTCCAACGCCCCTCCCCCAGGTCCCTCCTTACTACCTTTTATCTTAGCCTGCTGGACACACTTTCCTCATTCCTGAAGAAGGGCTTATGCCCGAAACGTCGATTCTCCTGCTCCTTGGACGCTGCCTGACCTGCTGCGCTTTTCCAGCAACACATTTTTCAGCTGTGATCTTCAGCATCTACAGTCCTCACTTTCTCTCTCTATGTTCCAGCTTTCCCTCTCCTATATTCCTGCTTTCCCTCTCCCATATTCCTGCTGTCTCTCTCCTGTGTTCCTGCTTTCCCTGTCACTCGTTCCTGTTTCCTCTCTCCCTATTCCTGATTTCTCTCTCCCTTGTTCCTGCTTTCTATTGCCCCATTCCTGTCTTCTCACACTTCCCATTCCTGCTTTCTCCCTCTCGTTTCCAGCTTTCTCTCTCCATGTCCCTGCTTTCTCGCTCCCTGTCCCTGCTTTCTCTCTCCCTTGTTCCTGCTATCTCTTTCCCTCATTCCTGCTTTCTCTCCCTGTTCCTGCCTCTCTCCCCCCTCTTCCTGGTTTCTCTCTCCCTATTCCTGCTTTCTCTCTCCCGTATTCCTGCTTTCCCATTCCCTATTCCTGCCTCTCTCTCCCCATCCCTGCTTTCCCTCTCCCGTGTTCCTGCTTTTTCCCTCCCCGTTCCTGTTTCCTCTCTCTCTGTTCCTCCTTTCTCTCTCCATTCCTGCTTTGACTTCCCATTCCTATTTGCTCTCCATGTTCCAGCTTTCTCTCTCCCTCCTTCCTGCTTTCTCTCTCCCCATTCCTGATTTTTATCTTTCTTGTTACTGCTTTCTCTCTCCCTATTCCCGTTTACTCTCCCTGTTCCTGCTTTCTTGCTCTCCCATTTCTGCTTTCTCTCTCTCTCGTTCCTGCTTTCTCTCTTTCCCTGTTCCTGCTTTCTCTTTCCCTGTATCCTGTTTTCATTCTCTTTTCCTGTTTTTCACTCCCTGCTCCTGCTTTTTCTCTCCCATTCCTGTTTTCTCTCCCTTTTCCAGCTTTCTCTCTCCCCTTTCCCTGCTATCTCGCTCCCAGTTCCTGCTTCTCTCCCTGTTCCTGCTTTCTCTTTCCCCCATTCCTGCTTTCTTTCTCCCATATTCCTGTTTTTTCTTTCCCGTAGTCCTGCGTTCTCTCCCTCGTTCCTGCTTTCTCTCTCCCCGTTCCTGCTCTTTCTCTCTCCGTGTTCCTGCTTTCTCTCTCCCTCGTTCCTGCGTTCTTTCCCTCTTCCTGCTTTCTCTGCCCCCTTTGCTGCGTTCACTCTCTCCCTTGTTTTTGCTTTTCTCTCCCAGTTCCTGTTTTCTCTTTCCCTCGTTCCTGCGTTCTCTCTCCCTGTTCCTTCTTTCTCTCTCCCTGACTCTGCTCTCTCTCCCTCTTCCTGCTTTCTCTCTCTCTCATTCCTGCTCTTTCTCCCTCGTTCCTGCTTTCTCTCTCTCTCATTCCTGCTCTTTCTCCCTCGTTCCTGCTTTCTATCCCTGTTCCTGCTTACTCTCTCCCATATTCCTGCTTTCTCTCTCCCTATTGCTGCTTTCTCTCTTCCTCGTTCCTGCTTTCTCTCTCCCTCGTTCCTGTTTTCTCTCCCCATATTCCTGCTTTCTCTCTCGTATTCCTGCTTTCTTTCTCTGTTATTCCTGTTTTCTCTCTCCCCGTTCCTGCTCTTTCTCTCTCCGTGTTCCTGCTTTCTCTCTCCCTCGTTCCTGCGTTCTTTCCCTCTACCTGCTTTCTCTCAGTTTTCCTGCTCTCTCTCTCCCTGCTATTCCTGTTTTCTCTTTCCCTCGTTCCTGCTTTCTCTCTTCCCATTCCTGCTTTCTCTCTCCCTCGTTCCAGAATTCTCTCACCCAGTTCCTGCTTTCTCTCCCTTTTCCTGCTTTCTCCCTCTCCATTCCTGCTTTCTCTCTCCCTTTTTCTGCATTATCTCCCGCGTATTCCTGGTTTCTTTCCCCCGCTTTCCTGCTTTCTCTCTCCCTGTTCCTGCTTTCTCTCTCCCTCTTCCTGCTCTGTCCCTCTACATTCCTGTTTTCTCTCTCCCAGGTCCTGCTTTCTCTCCCTCGTTCCTGCTTTCTCTCTCTCCCTGTTCCTGCTATCTCATTCCCCCTTCCTGCTTTCTGTCCCCCCTTTCCCACTTTCCCTCTCCCTATTCCTGCTTTCTCTCTCCCTATTCCTGATTTCTCTCTCCCCTCTTCCTGCTCTGTCCCTCCCCATTCCTGTTTTCTCTCTCTCTTTTCCTGCTTTCTCTCTCTCCCTGTTCCTGGTTTCCCATTCCCTATTCCTGCTTTCTCTCTCCCTGTTCCTACTTTCTCTCTCCCTCCTTCCTGCTTTCTTTCCCTTGTTCCTGCTTTGTCTCCCTGTTCCTACTTTCTCTCTCTCCCTGTTCCTGCTTTCTCTCTCCTGTATTCCTGCTTTCACTCTCCATCCTTCCTGCTTTCTTTCCCTCTTCCTGCTTTCTCTCTCTCCCTTGTTCCTGCTTTCTCTCTCCCTGTTCCTGCTTTCTCTCTCCCAGTTCCTGCTTTCTCTCTCCCTTGTTCCTGCTTTCTCTCTCCCTTGTTCCTGCTTTCTCTCTCCCTGTTCCTACTTTCTCTCTCCCTGTTCCTGCTTTCTCTCTCCCTGTTCCTACTTTCTCTCTCCCAGTTCCTACTTTCTCTCTCCCAGTTCCTGCTTTCTCTCTCCCTGTTCCTGCTTTCTCTCTCCCTGTTCCTGCTTTCTCTCTCCCTTGTTCCTGCTTTCTCTCTCCCTGTTCCTGCTTTCTCTCTCCCTGTTCCTGCTTTCTCTCTCCCAGTTCCTGCTTTCTCTCTCCCCTTTCCCACTTTCTCTCCCCCGTTCCTGCTTTCCCTCACCCGTATTCCTGCTTTGTCTCTCCCTCTTTCCTGCTTTCTCTCCCTGTTCCTGATTTCGCTCTCCCCTCTTCCTGCTCTGTCCCTCCCCATTCCTGATTTCTCTCTCCCATATTCCTGCTTTCTCTCCCTCGTTCCTGCTTTCTCTCTCCCCCTTTCCTGCTTTCTCTTCCTTTTCCTGCTTTTTCTCTCCATGTTCCTGCTTTCTCTCTCCCATATTCCTGCTTTCTCTCTCCCTCGTTCCTGCTTTCTCTCTCCCCTCTTCCTGCTTTCTCTCTCTCCCCATTCCTGCTTTCCCTCTCCATGTTCCTGCTTTCTCTCTCCCGTATTCCTGCTTTCTCTCTCCCTCGTTCCTGCTTTCTCTCTCCCTCGTTCCTGCTTTCTCTCTCCCCTCTTCCTGCTTTCTCTCTCTCCCGTATTCCTGCTTTCTCCCTCCCCATTCCTGCTTTCTCTCCCCCATATTCCTGCTTTATCTCCCTCATTCCTGTGTTCACTCTCTCCCTGTTCCTGCTTTCTCTCTCCCCCTTCCCACTTTCTCTCACCCTGGTCCTGCATTCTCTCTCCCTTGTTTCTGCTTTATCTCTCGCGTATTCCTGCTTTCTATCTCCCAGTTCCTGCTTTCTCCCTCCCACTTTCTGCTTTCTCTCTCTGTTCCGGCTTTCTCTCTCCCACGTTCCAGCTTTCTTTCTGCCCTGTTCCTACTTTCTCTCCCTCGTTCCTGCTTTCTCTCCCCATTCTCTCTCTCTCCCTGTTCCTGCTTTACAGAAAATGGGGGAGATACTAAATGAGTATTTTGCATCAGTATTTACTGTGGAAAAGGATATGCAAGATATAGACTGTAGGGAAATAGATGGTGACATCTTGCAAAACATCCAGATTACAGAGGAGGAAGTGCTGGATGTCTTGAAATGGTTAAAGGTGGCTAAATCCCCAGGGCCTGGTCAGGTGTACCCGAGAACTCTGTGGGAAGCTAGAGAAGTGATTGCTGGGCCTCTTGCTGAGATATTTGTATCATCGATAGTCACAGGTGAGGTGCCGGAAGACTGGAGGTTGGCAAACGTGGTGCCACTGTTTAAGAAGGGCAGTAAAGACAGGCCAGGGAACTATAGACCGGTGAGCCTGACCTCAGTGGTGGGCAAGTTGTTGGAGGGAATCCTGAGGGACAGGATATGCATGTATTTGGAAAGGCAAGGCGTTCGACAAGGTTCCCCATGGGAGACTGATTAGCAAAGTTAGATCTCACGGAATACAGGGAGAACTAGCCATTTGGATACAGAACTGGCTCAAAGGTAGAAGACAGAGGGTGGTGGTGGAGGGTTGTTTTTCAGACTGGAGGCCTGTGACCAGTGGAGTGCCACAAGGATCGGTGCTGGGCCCTCTACTTTTTGTCATTTACATAAATGATTTGGATGTGAGCATAAGAGGTACTGTTAGTAAGTTTGCAGATGACACCAAAATTGGAGGTGCAGTGGACAGCGAATAGGGTCACCTCAGATTACAACAGGATCTTGACCAGATGGGCCAATGGGCTGAGAAGTGGCAGATGGAGTTTAATTCAGATAAATGCGAGGTGCTGCATTTTGGGAAAGCAAATCTTAGCAGGACTTATCCACTTAATGGTAAGGAACTAGGGAGTGTTGCTGAACAAAGAGACCTTGGAGTGCCTGTTCATAGCTCCTTGAAAGTGGAGTCACAGGTAGATAGGATAGTGAGGAAGGCGTTTGGTATGTTTTCCTTTATTGGTCAGAGTATTGAGTACAGGAGTTGGGAGGTCATGTTGCGGCTGTACAAATGGCGATGGATTCCTGGTCATCCTCAAACTCCTCATTCTCTTTATTGAACTCAAATTTCACAGTCTGCCATGGTGGCACTTGTACCTGGATCCGCAGGACATGTTCTAGATTAGCGATTTGTAGCTCAGATTGACGTGTGTAGGTTAGCTCGCTGAGCTGGGAGGTGTGTTTTCAGATGTCATGGTAACCAAACAAGCCTTCCAGCTCAGTGAGCTAACTTACATACATGTTCTGGATCTCTAGACTAATAGTCTTGTGATAATATGACTTGGCGATCCCTTCTCAGGGTCTGGGAGATGTTTGCTGGGAGAGGAGCACTTCCTCCTCTGTGTTAATACAGGCCACTGTTTCTCTAAACTCCAGCCAGTGTCAGGCAATGGGACAAGTATTTCCTTCTCTCTGGAGATCAAAAGAGAGAAACATCCCTCCTTTGATCTTCCATCCCCCTTTACAATAAGCACCAAGGTCCCAGGTGCCTTCTCACTCACTTGCTACAGCTACAGACTAACCCTTAGAGATTGATTGACCAGCTCTCCCAGATCCCTCTGCACCTCACGCTTCTGTAACATCTGCCCATTTACATACCACGCTGATTTTTGTTTTGTCCAGATGTTACTCCATCCTCCCAATCTTTGTCCACTCCATGATTCTATCTGAATCCCTTTGCTGACTCTTTCTGTCCACTTCACTTCTCTAACCATCTTCATGACATCAGCGAGTTTACCAAATAAACATTCAACTTTGGTTCCGGTATCTAAGTTATTGATCAAGATTGTAAATAGTTGAGGTCCAAGCACCGATTCCTGAGTCAATCCACCAGTACCTTCTTACTAACCCATTCCTGGTTTCCCTCTCATCTTGATCCTGCTTTCTTTCTCTGCTATTCCTGCTTTCTCTCTCTGTTTCTCCTTTCTCGTTCCCCATTCCTCCTTTCTCTCTCCCACGTTCCTGCTTTCTCTCTCTCCCCTATTCCTACTTTCTCTCTCCCCTATTCTTGCTTTCTCTCTCCCTGTTCCTGCTTTCTCTCTCCCTCATTCCTGCTTTTTCTTTCCCTGTTCCTGCTTTCTCTCTTCCCCGTTCCAGCATTCTCTCCCTGTTCCTGATTTCTCTCTCCCCTATTCCTGCTTTCTCTCTCCCATATTCCTGCTTTCTCTCTCCCTCGTTATTGCTTTCTCTCTTCCTTGTTCCTGATTTCTCTCTCCCCTTTCCTGCTTTTTCTTTCCCCGTTCCAGCATTCTCTCCCTGTTCCTGATTTCTCTCTCCCTCGTTCTTGCTTTCTCTCTCTATTCCTGCTTTCTCTCTCTATTCCTGCTTTCTCTCTCCCTCATTCCTGCTTTCTCTCTCCCTCATTCCTGCTTTCTCTCTCCCTCATTCCTGCTTTCTCTCTCCCTTGTTCCTGCTTTGATCCATTTCTACTTCTTCAATCTCCTGTTAGTGAATGAAGAGAATAAGAGACACAACAGATATCCAGAGTTACACGAGGTATTTAAAACTAAAAGGATTTGAAAAAGTGAGTTTGGATCCTCTAAAGAGAGGGTCTCAGGAATTGATCCTGGAAAATAAGGGAATAACAGCTGAATTGAACAGATGTTTAATTCTGTTCCACGATAATATACCATCCCCTATCCCACGAGCTCTTATTTTCATGGTGTCCTCTGAAGTGGCCCCTTGTCCGCTGCCGACTGAAAGTCTAAACACACCACATTCCAGAGGTTCCCCGTTATCCAAACTGCTTGTTGCTTCCTGAAAAAAAACTCAATAAATTAGGAAAAATCCATTTTCCTTTCTCAAAACTACGTTGACTCTCCCTGATTGAATTTGGATATTTCAAATGCTCGGTTATATCCACCTGAATAAAAGATTCCAGCATTTTCCCAATAACCAATGATAAGTTAGTTGGCCTGTAGTTTCCTGCTTTCTGTCACCTGCCTTTCTTGAATAGAGGAACTAGTAGCTTCCAATCTCTGGGCCTTTTCCAGACTGCAGATAATTTTGGAAAATAAAAAGCCACGTCTCACCCATTTCAGCAGCTGCTCCTTGTCAGATTTTAACTCAAGAAGAAGTTTTGCTGTTCCCTTTGCCCGGTGAATAGAATGGTTTAAGTTCCTCCCTTTCACCTGATTCACAGTTGTTTCTGGGATGTTGTGTGCATCATGTTCAGTGCAGACAGCTGTAAAACATCTCAATTCAGTCAATATTCCCTTATTTTCCAGGATCAATTTTGGGCAGCTCAGTGGTTAGCACTGCTGCCTCACAGTGCCAGGGACCTGGGTTCGATTCCAGCCTCGGGTGACTGTCTGTGTGGAGTTTGCACATTCTCCCCGTGTCTGTGTGGGTTTCCTCCTGCAGTCCAAAGATGTGCAGGTCAGGGTGAATTGGCCATGGGAAATTGCTCATAGTGTTAGTTGCATTAGTCAGGGATAAATACAGGGTATGGGAATGGGTCGGTGGGGGGGTTACTCTTCGGAGGGTCGGTGTGGATTTGTTGGGCCAAAGGGACTGCTTCTATACGTAGGGAACCTAATCGAATCTAAATTCCTGAGACCCTCTCTATAGAGGACCCAAACTCACTTTTAGATCTGTTTAGTTTTTAAAACCTAGAGACACTCTGGGTATCTGTTGTTATATTTCTAGCTAGCTGTCTCTTGTAATCTTTCTCACTCCCTCCTCATTGATCTTTTATTCTTTGCTTCCATTCGGTCCAATCATCTGACCTGCCCCTCGCTTCCTGGGATTCAATGCCTTTTCTTTAAATTTGATAATTATTAAGAATTTGCTGGTGGGATGTGGGTGTTTCGGGCTGGGTCAGTGCTTGTACTAGTTTTCCTTCAGAAGCCGGTGGTCTCTTTATTCTTTTTGACTAGCCATTGATGGTGTATGCTTGCCGATTTTTCCAGTTCACTTTAGCCATCCCTGGCCACATTTATGTTGAAAACGCTGGTTGTGAGCTCCTGACCTTGATGGATTATGTCAGAGGGGCACAGCTACTCCTTTTTTTTTGCTGCAGAAGCTACACAGACAGCGATATCTAGGGTCGTAAAGTCATACAGCATGGGAACAGACCCTTCGGCCCAGCCAGTCCATTCTGAACGTAATCCCAAACTAAACCAGTCCCACTAGCCTGCGCTTGGCCCATATCCCTCCAAACCCTTTCCTATTCATTTGTCTGTCCAAATGTCTTTTAATGTTGTAATTGTACCCATATATACTACCTCCTCACGAGGTTCATTCCACACACGAACCAACCTCTGTTCAAAACAATTGTCCCTCGTGTCTTTTTTAAATCTTTCTCCTCTCACCTTAAAGATGTGTCCCCAGTCTTCAAATCCCCCATCCTGGGGAAAAGGCACCTCTCATTAACCCTGCTAATACCTCTCGTGATTTTGTGGGCCTCACCCCTCAGCCTCGTACACTGCAGTGAAAAGGCCCAGTCTTTCTCAAACCCTCCCACACCCAGCGACATCTCGGGAAATCTCCTCTGAACCCTATCCAGCTTAATAATCTCCTTCCTATAACAGGCCGCCCTGAGGTGGACACAAGTGTGAATGAAGAGTGCGAGTAGACCATTTGGCCCATCATGCCTGTCCTGCTATCCCATAAGATCATGGCTGGTTTATCTGAGGCCTTAATCCAAGCTTCCCACCAACCCCATTGGCTGTGTTGTTGGGTCAGGAATCTACCTCCGTCTACCTATGATGCACAAGGAGGCCGTTCAGCCTTTCGAGTCCATGCCAGCTCTCCGTGGCAGTCCCACTCCCCCCACCCCCCCACTGTAAGCAGTGAATGTTTCTCCCTCTGATGTGCCTGTCTGACTTCCTTTTGAAATCACTCACCGTCTCCAGTTGCGCCCCCGACAGACAGGGAGTGCCAGTTCCTTATCACCGAGATGCCAGCAGAGTTTGGGAGGAGTGTCAGGGAGGAGAGAGTTTGCTCTCACCGTCGGTTACATAGAAACATAGAAACATACAGCACAGTACAGGCCCTTCGGCCCTCGATGTTGCGCCGATCCAAGCCCACCTAACCTACACGAGCCCACTTTCCTCCATATGCCTATCCAATGCCCGTTTAAATGCCCATAAAGAGGGAGAGTTCACCACTGTTACTGGCAGGGCATTCCATGAACTCACGACTCTCTGAGTAAAGAATCTACCCCTAACACCTGTCCAAACCAACCTCCCCTTAATTTAAAGCTATGCCCCCTCGTAATAGCTGACTCCATACGTGGAAAAACTCCATACGTTACATGAAAGCTGGACGTGGAAAGAACATTTGAGTTTGTTTGGGCCTCTCACCGATTGGAGAATGAAGCCTGTTGTTTCTGTGTTTAGTTTAAAGGCCTGAAGGCAATTCCTGGCTGGGATTGATGTCAGTCAATTGCTTATTCACGGGAGAAACACTGGAGATTGTCAGGACCACAGTTCAGGTTAGATTTCCAACCTATGTGCATTGTGACTGTTTGTTCCTGAGTGTAAGCAAAGCTCGGGACTAACTCACCATGAGACCATGAGATATAGGGGCAGCATTAGACCATTCAGCCCATCGGGTCTGCTCCACCATTTCATCATGGCAGATATCTTCCTCACCCCCATTCCCCTGCCTTCTCCCTTGATCCCCTTTCCAAGCTATCTATTCCTGTCCATTCGGCCCATCAAGTCCAGCATTGACCCTCGGAAGAGCATCCCACCCAGGCCCACTCCATATTGGGGCCATCTTTGAAGATGGGGCATTTGAATTTGGGTTGGGGGGGTGTGTGTGCAGAATCCATCAGATGGCTTTCCCACACATTTCCCCAACCGCCTCCCCCCACCCCGCAGCCCACACAACCTGCTTGAGGTTTCCAGGGCTGGGTCCAATATTGGGGTCTGATTGCCCTTGAACTTGCTGAGGGCTTCAGCAGCCAAGTGCTGCCCCCTAGTGATGGGAGGTGTGGGGAAGGGGTAGACCACACTATCCACTTAACATGGTTCCATGGAGTGTATGATGCAAGGGGAGGGCAGAGTTTGCTAATTACTGCATAACTAGAACTTTAGACTTTTTTTTTCACTCACAGGCCATGGGTGTCACTGGCTGGACCCAGTATTTATTGCCCATCCCTAGTTGCCCCTTGAGAAAGTGGGGGCGAGCTGCCTTCCTGAACAACTGCAGTCCGTGCACTGTGGGTTGACCCATAATGCCCTTAGGGAGGGAATTCCAGGATTTTGACCCAGTGACACTGAAGGAACGGTGATGTATTTCTGTAGGATGGCACGGTGGCAGAGTGGTTAGCACCGCTGCCTCACAGCGCCAGAGACCAGGGTTCAATTCCCACCTCAGGCGACTGTGCAAACTCCACACAGATATTCTCCCCGTGTCTGTGTGGGTTTCCTCCGGGTGGTCCGGTTTCCTCCCACAATCCAAAAATGTGCAGGTTAGGTGAATTGGCCATGCTAAATTGCCCATAGTGTTAGGTGCATTAGTCAGGTGTAAATATAGGGGAATGGGTCCGCGTGGGTTGCTCTTCGGCGGGTCGGTGTGGACTTGTTGGGCCGAAGGGCCTGTTTCCACACTGTAGGGAACCTAATCTAATCTAATCATATTTCCAAGTCAGGATGATGCGAGACTTAGAGGGGATCTTGCAGGGAGTTGGTATTCCTTCTAGATGGAATTGGTCATGGATTTGGAAGGTCTGCAGGGCACCTTGTAGATAGTACACACTACTGCAGCTGAGCGTCCGTGGTAGAGGGAGTGGGTGTTTGTGGATGCGGTGCTGATCAAGTGGGTTGCTTTGTCCTGGATGGAATTGAGCTTCTTGAGTGTTGTTGGAGCTGCCCCCATCCAGGCAAGTGGGGAGTATTCCATCACATTTCTAACTTGTGCCTTGGAGATGGTGAGTCAAGAGGGGAGGAACACTGCAGTATTCCGAATCTCTGACCTGTTCTTGTAGTTACTGTGTTTATGAGATGAGTTCAGTTGAGTTTCTGGTCAATGATAACCCCCAGGATATTGAGAATGGAGGATTCAGTGATGGGAACACCGTTGAATGCCAAGGTGTGATGGTTAGAGTGTCTGTTATTGGTGATGGTCATAGTCGGGTATTTGTACAGCATGAATGTTTCTTGCCACTTGTTAGCCCAAGCCTGGACATTATCCAGGTCTAGTAAAAGCGAAATGCAGTGGGAATTCTGAAACCAACAGGGAAATGAAAACAGAAAGTGTTGGAGAAACTCAGCAGGTCTGGCAGCATCAGTGCATCGAGAGAGAAACAAGAGTTAATGTCCCAAATTGGCAGTGGCTCCTGTTCAGAAGGACCTGCAGCAGTTTCTGCTCCTGGGTCTCAGGAGCCCCCAGTGGAGGTGAACATTGTGCATGGTCTGTAGGTGGAGACCTGATGTTGATCTGCTCACCTCTGTGTCAGCTCCAGTTAGACAGCTTTGTGAAGTCATCCTGAAGTGTGCATCCCGATGAAGCGGAGGCCTCACTGCAGCTGTCCAGGGGGCTGGGCAGACCCCAGCTGGAGCATTGAGAGCAGGCTTTATTTTCCCTTATTTAAGGAAAGGTATCATTCCATTGGAGGCGGTTCAGAGAAGGTGTCCCGGGATGATCCCTGGATGGAGGGATTGCCCAATGAGGAAAGGTTAAGCAGATTGAGAATCCGCTGGAGTTTAGGAGAATGGGAGGTGACCTCACTGAAACATATCGGATTCTTAAAGGGCTTGACAGGGTCAATGCTGAGAAGATGTCTCCCCTCAGGGGAGGGTCTCGGACCAGACAGTACAGTCTCAGAGCAAAGCGGCACCAATTTAAGACTGAGATGAGGAGGAATTTCTTCTGTCAGACGGTCAATACTCTTTGGAACTCCTTGCCTCAGAGAGCTGTGGGGTGGGGGGTGTGGTGTGGAGGGGGGAGGGTAAAGTCATAGAGTTATAGAGATGTGCAGCATGGAAACAGACCCTTCGGTCCAACCCATCCATGCCGACTAGATATCCCAACCCAATCTAGTCCCACCTGCCAGCACCCAGCCCATATCCCTCCAAACCCTTCCTATTCATATACCCATCCAAATGCCTCTTAAACGTTGTAATTGTACCAGCCTCCACCACTTCCTCTGGCAGCTCATTCCATACACGTACCACCCTCTGTGTGAAAAAATTGCCCCTTAGGTCACTTTTATATCTTTCCCCTCTCAACCTAAACCTTTGCCCTCTAGTTCTGGACTCCCCCACCCCAGGGAAAAGACTTTTTTCTGTTTATTCTATCCATGCCCCTCATGATTTTATAAACCTCTATAAGGTCACCCCTCGGCCTCCCCTTGCGTATATTTAGGGCTGAAGTAGGTTTGTGATCAATCGGGGAATCAAGGATTACAGGGAAAGGGCAGGAAAGTGAACATCAGGATCAGCCATGATCCTATTGAATCATGGAATCCTACAGTGTGCAAGCAGCCCATTTGGCCCATTGAGTCCATACTGACCCTCTGAAGAGCATCCCACCCAGACTCACCCCCTACCCTATCCCTGAAACACCGCGTTTCCCATGGCTAACCTACCTAACCCGCACATCCCTGGACACTATGGGGCAATGTCTTGGTGGCCAAGCATTTAGAATGGCGGAGCAGGCCCGAGGGGCCGAACAGCCTCTTGTTCCTGTTCCCTCTGATCCAAATCTGAGAGTGGGACTTGAACCCAGTGACCTGTGAGCTGAGGGAATAACCAGCTGTGTTAGGTTGATACCTGCTGGATTGAATTAGAGACTGTGACTAAATAGACACAGGCCTGGGGCCCAGTGATCTGCACCATTTATTACCAGCTCCACTTACCCACACGACTCTCGGTTCAAATCCCAAACACCTCCTGTGACCTCTCTCTGGTGAGGAGAGCGTTTTCCCTCAGGCTGTTGTCAGTTTGTGGGATTCCTTCACACAGAACATGCTGAGGAGAGTTCACTGAGTAACTTGAAGGGAGAGATAGATGCATTCTTGGCTGACACAGGCGTTGGTTGTGACGGGGGTGGGGAGGTGGAGGGAGCATGGTGCTTATGCAGGAAGAGGTCACCATCAGATTAGCCTTGATTCAATTGAACGGTACAGCAGACTTCAAGGGCCCAATGGCCTCCTGCTGGTCCTTACTCATAGGTTCCCCTACTAGCCCTTGGTCGGGTGTCACTTGGAGAACACTGTGGTTCTGTGTCTCAGGGAGGCCATTCTGGCCCGGACAGGAGCTCGGAGCAGAATGGTTCCAGGGTTCAAGGCATTGGAGTGATGAGGGGAGGTGAAACTGGCTTCACTCGAACAGAGCAGATTTAAGGATTGTTTAACCAGGGAGGCGTGGGCTTGTGGGGAACTGATGGTATCGTCACTGGGGCTTTTAATCCAGGGACCCAGCTGATGTCCCAGGGACCTGGGTTCAAATCCTGCCACGGGAAATGGGGAAATTCAAATTTATTTTAAAAATCTGGAAAAAATCCAACGTGAACCATATTAGGGGGATGGGGAAGATCCATCTGGATCACTAATGTCCTTTAGGGAAGGAATTTTGCCATCCTTACCCCAGTCTGATTGTCATGTGACTCCAGCCCCACAACAGACTCTTAAATGCCCCTCTGTGTGGTTATTGTTGACCCAGGCAGCAATACCCTCATCCTGTGAGTGAATCCAATCCGTCGACTGGTAACCAAGTAAAAGCAGTGGGAGAGGGGCCAATCTGTAGCCCCTGAATTGTCCTGAATCTCCCCCCACCCGGTGGCTGTTTATAATGTCTGCTGATGGGATCAGTGTTGCCAATCATTTTGGGAGGGAGGTGCTCGTGTCTCTGTGGTTTGTAAATTCCAGGGTGTTCCACCAGTTGGCAGTTTCCTGGTGTCTGTCCCAATAATGCTGCCTGTTCAAGGCTCTTCACATCTCTGCACCAGTCCCTGGCAGCTCCAGGAGAGGCAGGACCAGATGCACACACAGTGTGACACACCGTGTGAAATGTTCCTGCTGTATCCCGCCTCTCCTTTAGCCCTCGTCCTGTTCTCTGCTGGTCCCTACTCTATAAACAAGAGCATCGTCTCTCTGTTAGAGGACATGTTGACTGATCAAACTGACAAGGAAGATGAGCAATATCAGATCACACTGATTCCGGAAAGAGGATTACGATGTATATCGCTCTGTCCATGAGGTGCAGGATACCTCAACCTCCAGGTTTAATCCAGGAATGACGCTGTGTGCAGGGGCCCAGGACGATCCTCAGGCATAAAGCACTCCCACTGTCCCTCACAGCGACGTTGTTAAAATAATCACCCTGTTCGGAAAGGTTTTTATAACATCTAGAGCAGGTGGGACTTGAATCTGGGTCTGCCGTCCCAGAGGTGGGGACACTACCATCACATATAAGAGTAATCCCAACTCCTACCTACACCATACTGTGAGCCTGACTGATAGTCCCCCATTGGTGGTCAGTGTCATTCTGAGCACATTCTGGAATTTTCCAATCAGTTTGTTCTGAGATATTACACCACACCTGCATTCTCCACAGCAACTAATATCCTCTGCTGGAGAAACTCAGCAGGTCTAGCAGCATCTGAGGAGATAGAGAGAGAGATAAAGAGAGTTAACATTTTGCATTGAAAATGGGGTGGGGGGGTAGGGTATGGGGTGTGAGGGTGGTGTGTAGAGGGTGGGGTATAGAAAGTGGGGGTAGGGTGGGTGGGGTGGGAGTGGGGGTGTGCGGGGGTGGGGTGGGTGGGGCAGTGGGGTGTGGGAGTGGGATAGGTGTGTGGGAGGTGTGGGGGTGTGGGAGTGGGGTGGGGTATGTGGGGTGTGTGGAGGAGGGGTGTATGGGGGTGGGGTTTAGGGGTGGGGGTGGGGTGTGGGAGTGGGGTGGGGTATGTAGGGGTGGGGTGTGTGGGGCTGGGGTGTATGGGGCTGGGGTGTAGGGGGTGGGGTGTGGGAGTGGGGTGGGTGGGGGTGGGGGTGTAGGGAGTGGGGGTGAGGTGTGGGAGTGGGATGGGATATGTGTGGTGGAGGGGTGGTGTGTGGGGGGGTGGGGTGTAGAAGGTGGGGATGGGTTGTGGGATGTGGGAGTTGGGTGGGGTATGTGGGGTGTGTGGGGGGTGTGGGGTGTTGGGGTGTTGTGTGGGGGTGTGGTGGTGGGGTTTGTGGGGTGTGGGAGTGGGTTTGAGGTGTGGGGGTGTGGGATGTGGCTGGGGGGGGTGTAGGGGGTGGGGTGTGGGAGTGGGGTGGGGTATGTGCGGTGTAGGGGATGGGGTATGGGGTGTAGGGGTGGGGTGTGGGTATGTGGGGTGGGGGTGTGGGGTGTGGGAGGAGTGGGATGGAGTGTGGGAGTGGGGTTGGGTGTGTGGGGTGGGGTTGTAGGGTATAGGGGGTGGGGGGTATGGGTGGAGTGTGGGGTGTGGGAGTGGGGTGGGGTATGTGGGGTTGGGGGTGGTGTGTGGGGGTGTGGGGGCGGTGGGGGATGTGGGAGTGGGATGGAGTATGTGGGGTGCAGGGGGGTGGGGTGTGTGGGGATGGAGTGTAGGAGGTGGGTGTGGGGTGTGGTAGTGAGGTGTGGGAGTGTAGGGGGGTGGGTGATGGGGGGTGTGCGGGGTTGGGGTGTGTGGGGGTGGGGTGTGGGGTGTGGGGTGGTGTGTCGGGGTGTGGGGGGTGGGGGATGGGGAGGTGGAGTGTATGGGAGGGGGTGGGGTATGTGGGCTGTGTGGAGGTGGTGTGTGTGGTGTGGGGGGGTTGTGGGTGGGGGTGTGGGAGTGGGGTGGGGTATGTGTGGTGTAGGGGGTGGGGTTTGTGGGGGTGCGTAGTGTGGGGGTGAAGTGTGGGGGTGGTGTGTGGTATGTGGGGTGTTGGGTGTGTGGGGGGTTGGGTGTAGGGGCAGGTGTGTGGGGATGGGGTGTGGGGGTGGTGGGGGTGGGTGTGGGGGGAGTGGGGGGTGGGGGTGGGGGTTGTATAGGAATGGGGTGTGGAGTGTGGGAGTTGGGTGAGGTATGTAGGCTGTGTGAGGGTGGGGTGTGTGGGGGTGGGGTGTGTGGGGTGGGGTGTGTGGGATGTGGGGGGTTGTGGGTGTGGGGTGTGGGAATGGGAGTGGGGTGGGGTGTGTGGGGGTGGGGTGTGTGGGGTGTAGGGGGTGGGGTGTAGGAGGTGGGGGTGGGGTGGGGGTTGTGTGAGTGGGGTGGGGTAAGTGGGGTATGTAGGGTGTGGGGGTGTAGTGTGGGGGTGTGATGTGGGTGGGTGGGGTGTAGAGGGTGGGGATGGGGTGTGGGAGTGGGGTGGGGTATGTGTGGTATAGGGGGTGGGGTTTGTGGGGATGCGTAGTGTGGGGGTGAAGTGTGGGTGGTGTGTGGTGTGTGAGGTGTTGGGTGTGTGGGGAGGGGTGTATGGGGTGGGGTGGGGTACTTGGGGTGTGTGGGTGTGGGGTGGGGTAAGTGTAGTGTAGGGGGTGGGGTTTGTGGGGGTGCAGAGTGTGGGTGTGGGGTGTGGGTGGGTTGTAGGGATCAGGGTGTGTGGGCTGTGGGAGTGGGGTGGGGTAAGTGGGGTACATAGGGTGTGGGGGTAGTGTGTGGGGGTGTGGGGGTGGGGTACGTGGGGTTGTGGGTGTGGGATGGGGTGTGTGGGTGGGGTTTGAGGTGTGAGGGTATGGGATGTGGCTGTGTGGGGTGGGGTATGTGTGGTATAGGGGATGGGCTGTGGGGTTTGGGGTGTGGCTGGGTGGGGTGTGGGTGTGGGGTGTAGGAGGTGGGGGTGGGTGTGTGGGAGTGGGGTAGGGTATGTTGGGTGTAGGGGTGGGGTGCGTGGGTTTTGGGTGTAGGAGGTGGGGGTGGGGTGTGGAATATGGTGGGTGGGGTGAGGATGTGGGGGTGGGTTATAGGGTGTGGGTTGTGAGGGTGGGGGGTTTGGGGGTTGAGTGTGTGGGGATGGGGTGTGGGTGTGGGGTGGGGTATATGGGGGTGGGGTGTGTGGGGTTGGGGTGTGGTGGGTGGGGTGAGGATGTGGGGGTGGGAGGTGTGAGGATGTGGGGTGGGGTGTAGGGGTGGGGTTGTGGGGGTGGGGTGTGTGGGGTTGGGGTGTAGGGGTGGGGTTTGTTGAGTGTGGGAGTGGGGTGGGGTGTGCAGAATAGCTGGTGTTCTATGAAGGGGGTGGGTGAGGAGAGAGCAAGGAGGCAGGAGGAAGGGGCTGGGAAATGTGTCAGCTGTGATCAAATGGGAGAGTGGCCTCAATGGGCCGAATGGTCTAATTCACTTGTTTCTCCTTGCTCTGATCTCTGGGTGTGGAGATGTCCCTAATGTTCTTTAACCTGTTTATTGTCAGTTCCTTACTGTTGGGGCTTGGTGGGGGAACCCAGTGGGTGTTTTTCTGATGATTAAATTGGGATGTTTGGGCCTGCATGGGACGCTGCTGTAATCTGGCCTTTCCTACAAAAATACACGCTGTTCCCGGTGGCAGTGACGGGTTTGGGACACAGCAGCCTGGACAGAAATGCTGTTTCTGTGAGACGTTGCAGTGAATGAGTTAATTGTTCCTGACATTTACTGCAAGTACAGGCTGAGTCATAGAGTCTGGAGCAGCCCTTAGCTGCCTGCATTCTCCAGTGAACACATACACCCCCCCACCCCCCAGCTCAGACACTGAACAATCACACCATTCAGCATGTTCACTCTGGATGGAGGTGTTCAGCTCAGCTCCAGTTACTCAGGGCACTAACAGACACAGTAACGCAGCAGCGTTTTGGCAACACACGCCTCTCAGGCTGGTCCTGACGCCTCTGCGGTTCATTGGGGTGCTCAGTCTGAGCCCCTGACTTAGCACAGGGATATTTGAAACCAGCCCCATTCCCATACACTCCACACCCCCACACCAGCAACCATGTACATTCCTCTAGTGCCTTTTAACTCCGTGGAGTATCCCCAGGTGCTCTGTAAGTGCACACTGTTCATTGAACCCCTACACTGGGAATGGAGGCCATTTGGCCCATCAAGTCCACAAAGAACATCTAACCCAGTCACAGATCGCCCCAACCCCCTAGTTAACCCCCCATAGGCTGCACATCCATGAACACTGCAGGCAATTTAGCACAGTCCGCCCACCCCGACCTGCACATCCGTGTGACTGTGGGAGGAAACCGGAGCACACCCACGCAGACACGGGGAGAACGTGCAAACGTTCCACACAGACAGTCACCCGAGGGTGGAATCGAACCTGGGACCCTGGTGCTGTGAGGCAGCAGTGCTAACCCCTGAGCCACCGTGATAACCTTACTCAAAATCACATGAAAGTTGACGCTGAGCCCAAGAGAATGGGAGACCAGCATCAGCTCAGGTGGAGGCCATTCAGCCTTACTGGGCAATCCTGGCCCAATGTAACAGCTTCCCAGCAAGTGCCACTCCCTCCCCTCCAAACCCTGCAATTCCCATTCCTTTTAAACTCATTGCAATCTCTTTGGAAAACTGAACTCCCCCATACTCCAATCCCAACCACTCCATGTGGGAAAAGGTTCATCCCATTGTTTGGAATTACTTTAACTCTATGGCCTCTGGTTGTCAAACCTGCCCCCAGTGAGAGCTGTTTCTCCCTGTCCGGACCCCTCTCTCTCCCCTCCCTCTCCCCTCCATCTCTCCTCCCTCTCTCCCCTCCCCTCCCCTCTCTCTCCCCCTCTCCCCCTCCTCTCCCCTCCCCTCTCCTCTCTCCCCTCCCTCTCCCTTTCCCCCTCTCCCTCCCCCTCCTCTCTCCCCTCTCCCTCTCTCCCTCCCCCTCTCCCCTTCCCCCTCTCCTCTCCCCCCATCCCTCCATCCCTCTCTCCCTCCCCTCCCCTTCCCCTCTCCCCCTCTTACCTCTCTCCCCTCTCTCCCTTCTCTCCCCTCTCCCTTACTCCCCCCCACTCCACCCTCTCCCCCCACTCTCCCCTCTCCCCTCCCCTCTCCTCCTCTTACCTCTCTCCCCTGTCCTCCCTCCCCTCTCCCCCCTCCCCCCCACTCCACCCTCTCCTCTCCCCTCCCTCCCTCTTACCTCTCTCCCCCTCCCCCTCCCCTCCCCTTCCCTCTGTCCCCTCTCTCCCCTCCCTCCCCTCTCCCTCCCACTCCCCCCTCCCCTCCCCTCCCCCTCTCTCCCCTCCCTCCCCTCTCCCCCTTTCCCCTTTCCCCTCTCCCCCACCACTCCCCCCTCCCCTCCCCTCCTCTCCCCCTCCCCTCCCTCCTCCTTCCCCCTCCACCCTCCCCCCTCCCTCCTCACCCCTGCCCCGTCCCCCAGCCCCCTCTGTTCCCTTTTGTACTGCATCTTTTAGTTTATGTTGTCTGTGTTTATTCTCTATCCCAGAATGAATGCCACGACACGTCACTGCGCTAAATTTCACCGGCCACATGCGTACACCCCCAGCCTCCTGCCCGTCTCCTTTGGAAGTTCCTCTTGTGTGACCTTTCCCAGTCCCGTTTACCTACAAAGGCTGACAATGTGCTGTGTTCATCCAGGTCTTGGTCATTAATGAAAAGTAAGGGTTCAGGTACAGACCAGTAGGAACCCCATTATAACCCTCACTGCACTGCGATCCACACCCATTCACCATTCACTGTGACTCCTGTCACTCAGCCAATGTTCCCTCTCTGTTACTCCTGTCCCTTTCATTCCCCAGTCTCTAACTGTGCTCCCATGTCTTTTGTGTAATATTTGATCAAACCCCTTCTGGAAGGCCATGTACACCACATCCACTGTATTACCCACATCTATCCTTTCAGAAAGGGTCCCCGTGGGCCAGGTGAAACTGACTGGCCTGTGGGTGTTGGTCTCTTTCTGTCCTGTTTTGACCAAGTATAAGATTTTGCCCCCTCCAGTTCTCTGGTACCTGCTGTGTAACAGGAATCGGGGAGTTTATGATCTGGGGGTCCTCAATTAACCACCTTCAGATACTTATCACCTTGCCCTGTTTAGTTTGTAACTTTAAGGATAACATGCCCTCTCTTATTAATTTTTAGCTCATCAACTCCCTCCTTCTTCGGTATCAATTCGGCTCATCTCCTTCCTTGCATTTAATCTCCAGCTCTACCTCCTGCATCATTGTGTGAATCCCTGTATTTGGATTTCAAAACAATCCCGACATTTTTCACCCTTTTACTCCTGAAGTGCCAATTGAAAACTTTGGGGTTCCCTTCGATGTTACCTGTCCATTTCTCTTAGCTTCTCCAATTACCTTTATCACGTCTCATCCGAATGTCCTGGTTTCAATCTGGCTATCACTTGCAAGACCGACCCGATACCCACACCCTTTTTCCACTCCTTCCTCTCTGTGGGTGTTCTGGATTCGGTTGTGTCAGCTTTGATGTTGGCATTGTTACATTGCTGTTTGTGGGATCTTGCTGTGTGCAAATTGGCGGGCATATCTCCTACAGCACACGAGTGGTCACACCCCAAAACTGCTCCATTGGCCATGAAGCACATTGGAAGGTGAAAGGCGCTATGTAAATGGAAGTATTTTGGCTTACGCTCAGAGGAAGGGCAATGGCTGACTCATGCATTACGATGAATCCAGGTCAATTTCTTCAATTTCCACTTCCCTTGAGGGCAGCACGATCGTATCTGCCTAAGCTGCTCTTTGCTTCAAACATAGAACTCAGTACTTCCTTGGAAACGCTGTCCCCACAATGTTAATGTTATTCAGCAGTTAATTATTTCACCAAAAAGTGAGGTGTGTGGGCATGTGAGCAAAGCTTAGCATCTTCCCTCTTCAGACCAACGGGACGATTCCAAATTTCAAACACGCACAGCGTTTTCTATCCCGCTCGGCACCTCCTTCCTGCTGTCATATCAATTGTCGGGATGATTTGAAATTTGGCATTCTTGCATTGGTTCTGATGAAAAGCTTTGGTGGTGAGTATCTCTTTAGCAATGTTCAGGTTGTGTTATACAGTGAGTGATAGCCAATACTGCACCATACCAGGGAGGGATTAGCTCATGGTACATCGTTACTGGCAGAAAAAAAAGAACAAAATCCATCAACACATTTATCATTCCTCTTCTCATCAGCTCACCAAATTGTTACAGTGCTGAAAGAGGCCATTTGGCCCATCATGCTTGCCCTGACGAGTATCTTTACCTAGTGTTAACCCCCTGCTTTATTCCTATCTCCTTCTACATTGCCCCCATTCAAAAGGGAAGGCACAGGCTTGGAGGGCCAAAGGGCCTTGTCCTGTGCTGAAATTTTCTTTGTTCTTTGTTCAAATCCTCAGCCTATTCACTCTCTGCTGTCTCAGTTGAACCTGTCCATTTCCAGCAGCACATTCCGGACCCTGACCACTCGCTGAGTGAAGACATCTTTCCTCACATTGCCCTTGCCTTGATTGCACGTTATTTGAAATCCACGCCCCCTTATTGCCGTGCCTTTTACAATCTGGAACCATTTCTCTCTATCTCCTCTGACCAGGCCACTCATGATTTTGAAAATCTCCATCAAATCTCCTTTCAGTCTCCAAGGTGAACATTCCCAAACCTCTTCAGTCTCTCGTTATCACTGAAGCTTTCACATTCCTGGAACCATTCCTGGAAACAGTTCCTGCACTGTTCCTCTGGTGTGTTCCTAGTTTTCCTGTAATATGGTGCCCACAGCCATACACGATACTCTGTTAGAACATAGAACATAACAGCACAGTACAGGCTCTTCGGCCCTTGATGTTGCACCGACCTGTGGAACCAATCTGAAGCCCATCCAACCGAAACTTTTCCATTTTCATCCAGATGTTTATCCAATGACCATTTAAATGCCCTTAAAGATGACGAGTCTACTTCTGTTGCAGAGAATTCCACACCCCTACTACTCTCTGAGTAAAGAACCTACCCCTGATATCTGTCCTATATCTATCACCCCTCAATTTAAAGCTATGTCCCCTCGTGCTAGCCATCACCATCCAAGGAGAAAGGTTCTCATTGTCCACCCTACCTAACCCTCTTAGGGAGCACTTAGGGAAGATATTCTTGAAAATACATCCAGAGAGGTTATTTGGGTGGAACTGAGAAATAAGAAAGGGATAATCGCCTTATTGGAATTGTATTATAGACCCCCCAATAGTCAGAGGGAAATTGAGAAACAAACTTGTGAGGAGATCTCAGTTATCTGTAATAATAATAGGGGAGTTATGGTAGGGGATTTTAACTTTCCAAATATCGACTGGGACTGCCCATAGTGTTAAAGGTTTAGATGGAGAGGAATTTGGGAAATAAAGCAGGGCAGGTGACTGAGGCGTCAGTGAGAGCACTTTGGGGCCAGCGGCCATACTTCTATTAGATTTAAAATAGTGATGGAAATGGATAGACCAGATCTAAAAGTTGAATTCTAAATTGGAGAAAGGCCAATTTTGACAGTATTAGGCAAGAACTTTCAAAAGTTGATTGGAGGCAGATGCTCGCAGGTAAAGGGACGGCTGGAAAATGGGAAGCCTTCAGAAATGAGATAACAAGAATCCAGAGAAAGTATATTCCTGTCAGGGTGAAAGGGAAGGCTGGTAGGTATAGGGAATGCTGGATGACTGAATAAATTGAGGGTTTGGTTAAGAAAAAGAAGGAAGCATATGTAAGGTATAGACAGGATAGATTGAGTGAATCCTTAGAAGAATATAAAGGAAGTAGGAATATACTTAAGAGGGAAATCAGGAGGGCAAAAAGGGGGCATGAGATAGCTTTGGCAAATAGAATTAAGGAGAATCCAACGGGTTTTTACAAATATATTAAGGACAAAAGGGTGACTAGGGAGAGAATAGGGCCCTTCAAAGATCAGCTAGGCGGCCTTTGTGTGGAGCCGCAGGAGATGGCGGAAGGTACTAAAGGAGTATTTTGCATCAGTGTTTACTGTGGAAAAGGATATGGAAGATATAGACTGTAGGGAAATAGATGGTGACATCTCGCAAAATGTCCAGATTACAGAGGAGGAAGTGCTGGATGTCTTGAAATGCATAAAAGTGGATAAGTCCCCAGGACCTGGTCAGGTGTAGCCTAGAATGTTGGGAAGCTAGGGAAGTGATTGCTGGGCTTCTTGCTGAGATATAGGACAAGCCAGGGAACTATAGATCAGTGAGCCTGATGTTGGTGGTGGGCAAGTTGTTGGAGGGAATCCTGAGGGACAGGATGTACATGTATTTGGAAAGGCAAGGACTGATTCGGGATAGTCAACATGGCTTTGTGCGTGGGAAATCATGTCTCACACTGGATTGAGTTTTTTGAAGAAGTAACAAAGAGGATTGATGAGGGCAGAGCAGTAGATGTGATCTATATGGACTTCAGTAAGGCATTCAACAAGGTTCCCCGTGGGAGACTGATTAACAAGGTTAGATCTCATGGAATACAGGGAGAACTAGCCATTTGGATACAGAACTGGCTCAAAGGTAGAAGACAGAGGGTGGTGGTGGAGGGTTGTTTTTCAGACTGGAGGCCTGTGACCAGTGGAGTGCCACAAGGATCGGTGCTGGGTCCACAACTTTTCATAATTTATATGCATGATTTGGATGTGAGCATTGGAGGTACAGTTAGTAAGTTTGCAGATGACACCAAAATTGGAGGTGTAGTGGACAGCAAAGAGGGTTACCTCAGATTACAACAGGATCTTGATCAGATGGGCCAATGGGCTGAGAAATGGCAGATGGAGTTTAAGTAGATAAATGTGGAGCGCTCCTGTACCGCTGCAGTGTTGCATTAACTCTGCACAGGGTGCTCTTCTAACATTGCAGTGTTGCTGTAACTCTGCACAATGCATTCCTGTAGTACTGCAGTGTCACAGTAACTCTGCATGGGGTGTTTGTGTAATGCTGCAATGTCGCATACCGCTGCACGGGACGTTCCCTAACGCTGCAGTGTTGCAGTAACTCTGCATGAGGCGTTCCTGTAACGCTGCAGTGTTGCTGTAATTTTGAACAGGGCATTCCTGTACCCGTGCAGGAATCAGAACATTTTTTGTACACACTTAACAAATGCCTCTCCATCTAAACCCTTAACATGATGGCAGTAACTCTGCATGAGGCATTCATACAGCATAGAACATAGAACATAGCAAAATACAGCACAGTACAGGCCCTTCGGCCCTCAATGTTGCGCTGATCCAAGCCCACCTAACCTACACTAGCCCAATAACCTCCATATGCCTATCCAATGCCCGTTTAAATGCCCATAAAGAGGGAGAGTTCACCACTCACGACTCGCTAAGTAAAGAATCTACCCCTAACATCTGTCCTATACCTACCTCCCCTTAATTTAAAGCTATGCCCCCTCGTAATGTCTGACTCCATACGTGGAAAAAGGTTCTCATGGTCAACCCTATCTAAACCCCTAATCATCTTGTACACCTCTATCAAGTAACCCCTAAACCTTCTTTTCTCCAATGAGAACAGCCCCAAGTGCCTCAGCCTTTCCTCATACGATCTTCCTTTATGCATTCCTTTAACATGCAGTGTTGAAGTAACTCTGCATGGGGCATTCCTATAATGTTGCAGTGTCGCATAATTCTGCACAGAGCATTCCTGTACTGCTGTACTGTTGCACTAACTCTGCGCGGGGGAATTCCTGTAATGCTGCAGTGTTGCAATAAGTCTGCATAGGGTGCTCCTGTAATGCTGCAGTGTTGCAGTAACACTGCACAGGGCATTCCTATAACACTGCATTGTTGCACTAACTCTGCACGGGGACATTCCTGTAATGCTGCAGTGTTGCAATAACTCTGCATGATACGTTCCTGTAACACTGCAGTGCTGCATTAACTCTGCGGGGCAGGGGGGTCCTGTAATGCTGCAGTGTTGCTGTAACTGTACACAGGACATTCCTGTAACGCAATAGTGTTGCAGTAACTGTGCATGCAGTTCTCCTGTAATGCTGCAGTATTGCAGCAACTCTCCACAAGGCATTCCTTTAACACTGCAGTAATGCTGCACGGAGTGTTCCTTTCTCACAGACATGTTGCACACCTGCAGATTTTTCTTCCACACTGAAGGGTTTGAAAACCTGAAGGCAGAAGTCAGTGGCTGTGATGGCTTCCGTAGCGGAGCAGTTGAAGGGTCCCCACGTTGGTGAATTGATCTGAGAAATTGCTGGAGAAACTCCGCAGATCTGGAAGTGGCTGTGGAGAGAGAAACAGAGCTAACTGGAAGCCAGTCGGAAGAGTTCATGATAAGGAGATGCCGGTGTTGGACTGGGGTGGACAAGGTTAAAAATCACACATCACCAGGTTATAGTCCAACAGGTTTATTTGGAAACACTGGCTTTCAAAGCACTGCTCACAACCGCCCTGCTGAAGAAGCTACGCTCCAAAAGCTAGTGCTTCCAAATAAAGCTGTTGGACTATAAACTAGTGTTGTGCGATTTTTAAGTCTGAAAAGTCAGACTTGAAACATTAACTCTGTCTCTCTCCACTGACTCTGCCAGACTGACTGAGCTGCTCCAGCCATTTCTCATTTTGTTTCAGATCTTCAGTTTTCTTTGGGTGGCTTGGGCCCAGCAGGGTCTGTGAGGGGCTGAATGGTCTGCCATGTTGTTTCTATGGCTGTGCAGGGAAGGTCTCCTTCTCCCACTGAGGGTACTGGGCATCCCCTCTTGCTGATCACCCCTCCCCCTATCGCCTTGACGAGAATCCCATGCTGCAGCTGAGAATCCGAGCAGGGTTCCATACACGTACCACCCTCTGTGTGAAAAAGTTGCCCCTTAGGTCTCTTTTATATCTTTCCCCTCTCACCCTAAACCTATGCCCTCTAGTTCTGGACTCCCCGACCCAGGGAAAAGACCTTGTCTATTTATCCTATCCATGCGCCTCATGATTTTATAATCCTCTATAAGGTCACCCCTCAGCCTCTGACACTCCAGGGAAAGCAGCCCCAGTCTGTTCAGCCTCTCCCTGTAGCTCAGATCCTCCAACCCTGGCAACATCCTTGTAAATCTTTTCTGAACCCTTTCATGTTTCACAACATTTTTCCAATAGGAAGGAGACCAGAATTGCATGCAATATTCCAACAGTGGCCTAACCAATGTCCTGTACAGCCGCAACTCCTGTACTCAATACTCTGACCAATAAAGGAAAGTATACCAAATGCCTTCTTCACTATCCTATCTACCTGTGACTCCACTTTCAAGGAACTATGAACCTGTACTCCAAGGTCTCTTTGTTCAGCAACACTCCCTAGGACCTTACCATTAAGTGTATAAGTCCTGCTAAGATTTGCTTTCCCAAAATGCAGCACCTCGCATTTATCAGAATTAAACTCCATCTGCCACTTCTCAGCCCATTGGCCCATCTGGTCAAGATCCTGTTGTAATCTGAGGTGACCTTCTTCGCTGTCCACTACACCTCCAATTTTGGTGTCACCTGCAAACTTACTAACTGTACCTTCTTATGCTCACATCCAAATCAATTATGTAAATGACAAAACGTAGAAGGCCCAGCACCGAATCTTGTGGCACTCCACTGGTCACAGGCCTCCAGTCTGAAAAACTACCCTCCACCGCCATCCTCTGTCTTCTACCTTTGAGCCAGTTCTATATCCAAATTACTAGTTCTTCTGTATTCCATGAGATCTAACCTTGCTAATCAGTCTCCCATGGGGAACCTTGTCGAACGCCTTACTGAAGTCCATATAGATCACATCTACTGCTCTGCCCTCATCAATCCTCTTTGTTACTTCCTCAAAAAACTCAATCAAGTTTGTGAGACATGATTTCCCATGCACAAAGTCATGTTGACTATCCCTAATCAGTCCTTGCCTTTCCAAATACATGCATATCCTGTCCCTCAGGATTCCCTCCAACAACTTGCCCACCACTGAAGTCAGGCTCACCGGTCTATAGTTCCCTGGCTTGTCTTTACCGCCCTTCTTAAACAGTGGCACCACGTTTGCCAACCTCCAGTCTTCTGGCACCTCACCTGTGACTATCGATGATACAAATATATCAGCAAGAGGCCCAGCAATCACTTCTCTAGCTTCCCACAGAGTTCTCGGGTACACCTGATCAGGTCTTGGGGATTTATCCACCTTTACCCATTTCAAGACATCCAGCACTTCCTCCTCTGTAATCTGGACATTTTGCAAGATGTCACCATCTATTTCCCTACAGTCTATATCTTCCATATCCTTTTCCACAGTAAATACTGATGCAAAATATTCATTTAGAATCTCCCCCATTTTCAGCGGCACCACACAAAGGCCGCCTTGCTGATCTTTGAAGGGCCCCATTCTCTCCAGAGTTACCCTTTTGTCCTTAATATATTTGTAAAAACCCTTTGGAGTCTCCTTAATTCTTTTTGTCAAAGCCACCTCATGTCCCCTTTTTGCCTCCTGGTTTCCCTCTTAAAAATACTCCTACTTCCTTTATACTCTTCTACAGTGATATCATTTTATGTTGTTACAGCATTACCATGTTACAGTGATAATGTGTTAGTGTTACAGTGTTACAGTGTCATATTGTTACAGTGTTTCCGTGTTACAGTGTCATATTGTTACAGTGTTTCCATGTTACAATGTTACAGGGATACTGTGTTGCAATGATACAGTGTTACAGTGTTTCCATGTTACAGTGTTATATTGTTACAATGCTTCTAGTTTACAGTGCTACAGTGTTACAGTGTTTCTGTGTTACAGTGTTATATTGTTACAGTGGGAAAGTATTGCAGTGGGAAAGTGTTACAGTGTTATATTGTTACAGTGGGAAAGTGTTACAGTGGTACCGTGTTATATTGTTACAGCATTACCATGTTACAGTGTCATAACGTGTTAGTGTTTCCATGCTACCGTGTTTCACTGTTAGATTGTTACAGTGTTTCTGTATTATAGTGACACAATGTTACTATGTTATCATGTTATAGTGTCATATTATTAGCGTTTGCGTATTACAATGTTACAGTGATACCGTGTTACAGTGTTTCTGTGTTACAGTGTTATATTGTTACAATGCTTCCGTGTTACAGTGTAACCATATTACTGTGTTATATTGTTGCACTGTTTCCATGTTACAGTGATACCATTACAGTGTTACCATGCTACAGTGTGTTGAAGAAAACTCTCAGCCTCGCACCTTGCGAACTGATTAGTTTATGACACGATATATCATGGGGAACTCCCCGTCCTAACTGTGGCTCGATGTTATTCCGAAGTAAATCAGGAAACTATAGCATTATATAGAGAAAACAGCTAGAAGCTGACCATTAATTACACAGTTTGGCATGCTTACAAGTTGGTACTAAATTAGAGATTAGTCACCCCAACACCGTGGTACTGTGTTTCAGTGTTTCCATGTTAATGTTATATTCTTAGTGTTATCATGTCACAGTGATACCATGTTACAGTGTTACTTGTTACAGTGATACCGTGTTACATTGTTCCCGTGTTACAGTGTTATATTGTTACAATGTTTCCATGTTACAGTGTCATATTGATAGTGTTTCCATGTTACCGTGTTACAGTGTTACCATGATACAGTGTTATATTGTTACAATGTTTCCATGTTACAGTGTCATATTAATAGTGTTTCCATGTTACCGTGTTACAGTGTTACCATGTTACAGTGTTATATTGTTACAATGTTTCCATGTTACCGTGTTATATTGATAGTGTTTTCGTGTTACAGTGTTATATTGTTACAGTGTGTCCATGTTTTACTGTATTGCAGTGATCTCATGTTAGTGTTACAGTGATAGATAACATGTTACAGTGTTGCAGTGATACCATATTGCAGTGTTTCCCTGTTACAGTGTTATATTGCTACAGTCTTTCTGTGTTATCGTGTTACAGTGATACCATGTTACAGTGTTACCATGTTACAGTGTTACTGTATTACAGTGTTATATTGTTACAATGTTTCCATGTTACAGTGTTACATTGATAGTGTTTCCATGTTACCATGTTACAGTGTTATATTATTACAGTGTGTCCATGTTACAATGTTATATTGTTACACTGCTTCCATGTTACTATGTTACAATTATCCCATGTTAGTGTGTTACAGTGATAACATGTTACAGTGATACCGTATTACAGCATTTCCCTGTTACAGTGTTTCATTGCTACAGTCTTTCTGTGTTATCATATTACAGTGTTACCATGTTACAGTGTTACTGTGTTACAGTGTTATATTGTTACAGGGATTTAGGACCTTTAGGTGCAGACCCATTTGGGTGCAGAACGATTTCAGCACAGCTCATGTTTATTCCTTTTCAGGCTTAGTTAAAAGCATTAATGAAAGCAAGATGGGAACTGATAATGCACTGTTGGGACTATTCAGAAAGAATTTCAAAGTTGAAAATATTATATATTTAAATTCAAATATACAGCAAAAAAAAGAAATAAAAGAACTGATATTATGACAGACAGAGAGTATATAAAAAGAAAAAAAATGCAAATTTTGAATGTTCCATCAACATGTAACTTTTTTGATTGTTTCAGAAACATAGTCTTCCTTTTTCTTCCAAATATAAGAATTCTGTAAGTGGTGCCAGTAAAAATTATTCTTCATTCCATTCATGAACAGAATTTGTTTTAAAGCTACCTGGAATTACAAGTTCTTCTAAATTTCTTGGATTTACTGGGTAAGCAGCAATGTCTTTCCTTGTCCTACGAACCATTTTCGTCGGCGCTCTGTAGTTAGGCATCGGTACATGGCAAGCTTCCGACAAATGTTCGAGGCACACGTTCATCACTTGCAAACTTCCCTTGACAGTTTCAGCAGCTCGTACTTTTATCTTTGAAATGACGGTATCTCGTTCCACCTGAGACGCCGAAGCTGCGTGCACATGTTCATTAATTTGTTTCAGTAGGTCACCGTTGAATTCAAGCTTTGCAAATGTCCTTCCTCTCACATCTCCAAAACTTGGTGTCCTTTCCACGTTTTGACAACATTTGTTGATGGCATTTTAGTGGGTTATATTTTAATGAGTTAGATTTCAATGGGTTAGTTTTTTAAAGAAATTTTGAGGACACACGGTTACGAGTGACCTAATCACAGACTCAATGCGGTTGATGCACAATTTACAGGAAAGATGTCTGGCAATTTCTTAATAGCCTGAAACTACTGTATGTTGATTTGTTGATTATGTTGATTTTCATTGATGACTACTGTATATCTGTGCCAAAATAGTTCTGCACCAAAATGGGTCTGCGCCAAAACAGGCCACGCCAAATCATTCGCGCCAAAATGGCTGCGCCGAATGGTCCCACTCCATGTTACACTGTTTCCGTGTTACTGTGTTACATTGTTTCAGTGTTTCCATGTTACAGTGATACCATGTTACAGTGTTTCCGTGTCACCATGTTACAGTGTTTCCACGTCACCATGTTACAGTGATACCATGTTACAGTGTTTCGGCATCACCATGTTACAGTGTTACCGTATTACAGTGATACAGTGTTAGTGTTTCCATGTTACCGTGTTATAGTGATACCATGTTTGTGTTACCATGTTGCAGTGTTATATTGTTAGTGTTTCCATGTTGCCATGTTACAGTGATAGTGTTACAGTGTATCTGTGTCACGAAGTTATAGTGTTACAGTGTTAGAGTTAGCGTGTTACCATGTTACTGTGCTAGTGTTACCATGTTACCATGTTATATTGGTACAGTGATAGCATGTTACAGTGTTTCCATGTCACCATGTTACAGTTTTTCCATGTCACCATGTTACAGTGTTTCCACATCACCATGTTACAGTGTTTCCACGTCAGCATGTTACAGTGATACCATGTTACACTGTTTCTAAGTCACTATGTTACACTGTTTCCGTGTCTCCATGTTACAGTTTTTCCATGTCACCATGTTACAGTGTTTCCACATCACCATGTTACAGTGTTTCCACGTCACCATGTTACAGTGATACCATGTTACAGTGTTTCTGTGTCACCATGTTACAATGTTTCCATGTCACCATGTTACAGTTTTTCCGTGTCACCATGTTACAGTATTTCCACGTCACCATGTTTCAGTGTTTCCGTGTCACCATGTTACAGTTTTTCCACATCACCATGTTACAGTATTTCCACGTCACCATGTTTCAGTGTTTCCGTGTCACCACGTTACAGTGATACCATGTTACAGTGTTTCCACATCACCATGTTGCAGTGTTTCCGTGTCACCATGTTACAGTGATACCATGTTACCGTGTTTCCACGACACCATGTTACAGTGTTTCCATGTCACCATGTTACAGTGATACCATGTTATAGTGTTTCCACATCACCATGTTACAGTGTTTCCACGTCACCATGTTACAGTGATACCAAGTTACAGTGTTTCCGTGTCACCATGTTACAGTGTTTCCATGTCACCATATTGCAGTGATACCATGTTACAGTGTTTCCACGTCACCATGTTACAGTGATACCAAGTTACAGTGTTTCCGTGTCACCATGTTACAGTGATACCATGTTACAGTGTTTCCATGTCACCATGTTACAGTGTTTCCGTGTCACCATGTTACAGTATTTCCACGTCACCATGTTACAGTGTTTCCGTGTCACTATGTTACAGTGTTTCCTTGTCACCATGCTACAGTAATACCATGTTACAGTATTTCTGTGTCACCATGTTACAGTGATACCATGTTACAGTGTTTCTGCATCTCCATGTTACACTGATACCATGTTACAGTGTTTCCGTGTCACCATGTTACAGTGTTACCGTATTACAGTGATACAGTGTTAGTGTTTTCATGTTACCGTGTTATAGTGATGCCATGTTTGTGTTACCATGTTGCAGTGTTATATTGTTAGTGTTTCTATGTTGCCATGTTACAGTGATAGTGTTACAGCGTATCTGCGTCACGAAGTTATAGTGTTACAGTGTTAGAGTTAGCGTGTTACCATGTTACTGTGCTAGTGTTACCATGTTACCATGTTATATTGGTACAGTGATACCATGTTACAGTGTTTCCATGTCACCATGTTACAGTGTTTCCGTGTCACCATGTTACAGTATTTCCACGTCACCATGTTACAGTGTTTCCGTGTCACTATGTTACAGTGTTTCCTTGTCACCATGCTACAGTAATACCATGTTACAGTATTTCTGTGTCACCATGTTACAGTGATACCATGTTACAGTGTTTCTGCGTCTCCATGTTACACTGATACCATGTTACAGTGTTTCCGTGTCACCATGTTACAGTGTTACCGTATTACAGTGATACAGTGTTAGTGTTTTCATGTTACCGTGTTATAGTGATGCCATGTTTGTGTTACCATGTTGCAGTGTTATATTGTTAGTGTTTCTATGTTGCCATGTTACAGTGATAGTGTTACAGTGTATCTGCGTCACGAAGTTATAGTGTTACAGTGTTAGAGTTAGCGTGTTACCATGTTACTGTGCTAGTGTTACCATGTTACCATGTTATATTGGTACAGTGATACCATGTTACAGTGTTTCTGCGTCTCCATGTTACACTGATACCATGTTACAGTGTTTCCGTGTCACCATGTTACAGTGTTACCGTATTACAGTGATACAGTGTTAGTGTTTCCATGTTACCGTGTTATAGTGATACCATGTTTGTGTTACCATGTTGCAGTGTTGTATTGTTAGTGTTTCCATGTTGCCATGTTACAGTGATAGTGTTACAGTGTATCTGTGTCACGAAGTTATAGTGTTACAGTTTTAGAGTTAGCGTGTTACCATGTTACTGTGCTAGTGTTACCATGTTACCATGTTATATTGGTACAGTGATACCATGTTACAGTGTTTCCACGTCACCATGTTCCAGTGATACCATGTTGCAATATTTCCACATCACCATGTTGCAGTGTTTCCGTGTCACCATGTTACAGTTTTTCCATGTCACCATGTTACAGTGTTTCCACATCACCATGTTACAGTGTTTCCACGTCACCATGTTACAGTGATACCATGTTACAGTGTTTCTGTGTCACCATGTTACAATGTTTCCATGTCACCATGTTACAGTTTTTCCGTGTCACCATGTTACAGTGTTTCCACGTCACCATGTTACAGTGATACCATGTTACAGTGTTTCTGTGTCACCATGTTACAATGTTTCCATGTCACCATGTTACAGTTTTTCCGTGTCACCATGTTACAGTTTTTCCACATCACCATGTTACAGTATTTCCACATCACCATGTTGCAGTGTTTCCGTGTCACCATGTTACAGTGATACCATGTTACAGTGTTTCCACGTCACCATGTTACAGTGATACAATGTTAGTGTTTCCGTGTCACCATGTTCCAGTGATACCATGTTACAATATTTCCACGTCACCATATTACAGTGTTTCCACATCACCATGTTGCAGTGTTTCCGTGTCACCATGTTACAGTTTTTCCATGTCACCATGTTACAGTGTTTCCACATCACCATGTTACAGTGTTTCCACGTCTGCATGTTACAGTGATACCATGTTACACTGTTTCTAAGTCACTATGTTACACTGTTTCCGTGTCTCTATGTTACAGTTTTTCCATGTCACCATGTTACAGTGTTTCCACATCACCATGTTACAGTGTTTCCACGTCACCATGTTACAGTGATACCATGTTACAGTGTTTCTGTGTCACCATGTTACAATGTTTCCATGTCACCATGCTACAGTTTTTCTGTGTCACCATGTTACAGTGTTTCCACGTCACCATGTTACAGTGATACCATGTTACAGTGTTTCTGTGTCACCATGTTACAATGTTTCCATGTCACCATGTTACAGTTTTTCCGTGTCACCATGTTACAGTTTTTTCCACATCACCATGTTACAGTATTTCCACATCACCATGTTGCAGTGATACCATGTTACAGTGTTTCCACATCACCATGTTGCAGTGTTTCCGTGTCACCATGTTACAGTGATACCATGTTTCCGTGTTTCCACGACACCATGTTACAGTGTTTCCATGTCACCATGTTACAGTGATACCATGTTATAGTGTTTCCACATCACCATGTTACAGTGTTTCCACGTCACCATGTTACAGTGATACCAAGTTACAGTGTTTCCGTGTCACCATGTTACAGTGTTTCCATGTCACCATATTGCAGTGATACCATGTTACAGTGTTTCCACGTCATCATGTTACAGTGATACCAAGTTACAGTGTTTCCGTGTCACCCTGTTACAGTGATACCATGTTACAGTGTTTCCATGTCACCATGTTACAGTGTTTCCGTGTCACCATGTTACCGTATTTCCACGTCACCATGTTACAGTGTTTCCGTGTCACTATGTTACAGTGTTTCCTTGTCACCATGCTACAGTAATACCATGTTACAGTATTTCTGTGTCACCATGTTGCAGTGATACCATGTTACAGTGTTTCTGCGTCTCCATGTTACAGTGATACCATGTTACAGTGTTTCCGTGTCACCATGTTACAGTGTTACCGTATTACAGTGATACAGTGTTAGTGTTTCCATGTTACCGTGTTATAGTGTTACATTGTTTGTGTTACCATGTTGCAGTGTTATATTGTTAGTGTTTCCATGTTGCCATGTTACAGTGATAGTGTTACAGTGTATCTGTGTCACGAAGTTATAGTGTTACAGTGTTAGAGTTAGCGTGTTACCATGTTACTGTGCTAGTGTTACCATGTTACCATGTTATATTGGTACAGTGATACCATGTTACAGTGTTTCTGCGTCTCCATGTTACACTGATACCATGTTACAGTGTTTCCGTGTCACCATGTTACAGTGTTACCGTATTACAGTGATACAGTGTTAGTGTTTCCATGTTACCGTGTTATAGTGATACCATGTTTGTGTTACCATGTTGCAGTGTTATATTGTTAGTGTTTCCATGTTGCCATGTTACAGTGATAGTGTTACAGTGTATCTGTGTCACGAAGTTATAGTGTTACAGTTTTAGAGTTAGCGTGTTACCATGTTACTGTGCTAGTGTTACCATGTTACCATGTTATATTGGTACAGTGATACCATGTTACAGTGTTTCCACGTCACCATGTTACAGTGATACAATGTTAGTGTTTCCGTGTCACCATGTTCCAGTGATACCATGTTACAATATTTCCACGTCACCATATTACAGTGTTTCCATGTCACCATGTTACAGTGTTTCCACATCACCATGTTACAGTGTTTCCACGTCTGCATGTTACAGTGATACCATGTTACACTGTTTCTAAGTCACTATGTTACACTGTTTCCGTGTCTCCATGTTACAGTTTTTCCATGTCACCATGTTACAGTGTTTCCACATCACCATGTTACAGTGTTTCCACGTCACCATGTTACAGTGATACCATGTTACAATGTTTCTGTGTCACCATGTTACAATGTTTCCATGTCACCATGTTACAGTTTTTCCGTGTCACCATGTTACAGTGTTTCCATGTCACCATGTTACAGTGATACCATGTTACAGTGTTTCCGCGTCTCCATGTTACACTGATATACCATGTTACAGTGTTTCTGTGTCACCATGTTACAGTGTTACCGTATTACAGTGATACAGTGTTAGTGTTTCCATGTTACCGTGTTATAGTGATACCATGTTTGTGTTACCATGTTGCAGTGTTATATTGTTAGTGTTTCCATGTTGCCATGTTACAGTGATAGTGTTACAGTGTATCTGTGTCACGAAGTTATAGTGTTACAGTTTTAGAGTTAGCGTGTTACCATGTTACTGTGCTAGTGTTACCATGTTACCATGTTATATTGGTACAGTGATACCATGTTACAGTGTTTCCACGTCACCATGTTACAGTGATACAATGTTAGTGTTTCCGTGTCACCATGTTCCAGTGATACCATGTTACAATATTTCCACGTCACCATATTACAGTGTTTCCATGTCACCATGTTACAGTGTTTCCACATCACCATGTTACAGTGTTTCCACGTCTGCATGTTACAGTGATACCATGTTACACTGTTTCTAAGTCACTATGTTACACTGTTTCCGTGTCTCCATGTTACAGTTTTTCCATGTCACCATGTTACAGTGTTTCCACATCACCATGTTACAGTGTTTCCACGTCACCATGTTACAGTGATACCATGTTACAGTGTTTCTGTGTCACCATGTTACAATGTTTCCATGTCACCATGTTACAGTTTTTCCGTGTCACCATGTTACAGTGTTTCCACGTCACCATGTTACAGTGATACCATGTTACAGTGTTTCTGTGTCACCATGTTACAATGTTTCCATGTCACCATGTTGCAGTGTTTCCGTGTCACCATGTTACAGTGATACCATGTTACAGTGTTTCCACATCACCATGTTGCAGTGTTTCCGTGTCACCATGTTACAGTGATACCATGTTTCCGTGTTTCCACGACACCATGTTACAGTGTTTCCATGTCACCATGTTACAGTGATACCATGTTATAGTGTTTCCACGTCACCATGTTACAGTGATACCAAGTTACAGTGTTTCCGTGTCACCATGTTACAGTGTTTCCATGTCACCATATTGCAGAGATACCATGTTACAGTGTTTCCACGTCACCATGTTACAGTGATACCAAGTTACAGTGTTTCCGTGTCACCCTGTTACAGTGATACCATGTTACAGTGTTTCCATGTCACCATGTTACAGTGTTTCCGTGTCACCATGTTACCGTATTTCCACGTCACTATGTTACAGTGTTTCCGTGTCACTATGTTACAGTGTTTCCTTGTCACCATGCTACAGTAATACCATGTTACAGTATTTCTGTGTCACCATGTTGCAGTGATACCATGTTACAGTGTTTCTGCGTCTCCATGTTACACTGATACCATGTTACAGTGTTTCCGTGTCACCATGTTACAGTGTTACCGTATTACAGTGATACAGTGTTAGTGTTTCCATGTTACCGTGTTATAGTGATACCATGTTTGTGTTACCATGTTGCAGTGTTATATTGTTAGTGTTTCCATGTTGCCATGTTACAGTGATAGTGTTACAGTGCATCTGTGTCACCATGTTATAGTGTTACAGTGTTAGTGTTAGCGTGTTACCATGTTACTGTGTTAGTGTCACCATGTTACCATGTTATATTGTTACAGTGATACCATGTTACGGTGTTTCCATGTCAGCATGTTACAGTGATACCATGTTACAGTGTTTCCACATCACCATGTTACAGTGTTTCCACGACAGCATGTTACAGTGATACCATGTTACACTGTTTCTAAGTCACTATGTTACACTGTTTCCGTGTCTCCATGTTACAGTTTTTCCATGTCACCATGTTACAGTGTTTCCACATCACCATGTTACAGTGTTTCCACGTCACCATGTTACAGTGATACCATGTTACAGTGTTTCCGTGTCACCATGTTACAGTGTTTCCATGTCACCATATTACAGTGATACCATGTTACAGTGTTTCCACGTCACCATTTTACAGTGATACCATGTTACAGTGTTTCCGTGTCACCATGTTACAGTGATACCATGTTACACTGTTTCTAAGTCACTATGTTACACTGTTTCCGTGTCTCCATGTTACAGTTTTTCCATGTCACCATGTTACAGTTTTTCCACATTACCAAGTTACAGTATTTCCACATCACCATGTTACAGTGATACCATGTTACCGTGTTTCCACGACACCATGTTACAGTGTTTCCATGTCACCATGTTACAGTGATACTATGTTATAGTGTTTCCACATCACCATGTTACAGTGTTTCCATGTCACCATGTTACAGTGATACCATGTTACAGTGTTTCTGTGTCACCATGTTACAGTGTTTCCACGTCAACATGTTACAGTGATACCATGTTACAGTGTTTCTGTGTCACCATGTTACAGTGTTTCCATGTAACCATGTTACAGTGATACCATGTTATAGTGTTTCCACGACACCATGTTACAATGTTTCCACGTCACCATGTGACAGTCGTACCATGCTACAGTATTTCCACATCACCATGTTACAGTCATGCCATGTTACAGTGTTTCTGCGTCACCATGTTACAGTGTTTCCAAGTCACCATGTTACAGTGTTTATGTGTCGCCATGTTACAGTGATACCATGTTACAGTGTTTCTGTGTCACCATGTTACAGTGTTTCCATGTCACCATGTTACAGTGTTTATGTGTCGCCATGTTACAGTGATACCATGTTACAGTGTTTCTGTGTCACCATGTTACAGTGTTTCCATGTCACCATGTTACAGTGTTTATGTGTCGCCATGTTACAGTGATACCATGTTACAGTGTTTCTGTGTCACCATGTTACAGTGTTTCCATGTCACCATGTTACAGTGAGATCATTTTACCGTTTTTCTGTGTCACCATGTTAGTGTTTCCACATCTGTGTCACCATGTTTCCATGTTACAGTGTTTCCACGTCACCATGTTACAGAGTTTCTGTGTCACTATGTTACAGTGTTTCCAAGTCACCATGTTACAGTGATACCATGTTACAGTGTTTCCCTGTCACCATGTTACAGTGTTTCCATGTCACCATGTTACAGTGATACTATGTTATAGTGTTTCCACATCACCATGTTACAGTGTTTCCATGTCACCATGTTACAGTGATACCATGTTACAGTGTTTCCATGTCACCATGTTACAGTGATACCATGTTACAGTGTTTCTGTGTCACCATGTTACAGTGTTTCCACGTCAACATGTTACAGTGATACCATGTTACAGTGTTTCTGTGTCACCATGTTACAGTGTTTCCATGTAACCATGTTACAGTGATACCATGTTATAGTGTTTCCACGACACCATGTTACAATGTTTCCACGTCACCATGTGACAGTCATACCATGCTACAGTATTTCCACATCACCATGTTACAGTCATACCATGTTACAGTGTTTCTGCGTCACCATGTTACAGTGTTTCCGTGTCACCATGCTACAGTGTTTATGTGTCGCCATGTTACAGTGATACCATGTTACAGTGTTTCTGTGTCACCATGTTACAGTGTTTCCATGTCACCATGTTACAGTGTTTATGTGTCGCCATGTTACAGTGATACCATGTTACAGTGTTTCTGTGTCACCATGTTACAGTGTTTCCATGTCACCATGTTACAGTGTTTATGTGTCGCCATGTTACAGTGATACCATGTTACAGTGTTTCTGTGTCACCATGTTACAGTGTTTCCATGTCACCATGTTACAGTGAGATCATTTTACCGTTTTTCTGTGTCACAATGTTAGTGTTTCCACATCTGTGTCACCATGTTTCCATGTTACAGTGTTTCCACGTCACCATGTTACAGAGTTTCTGTGTCACTATGTTACAGTGTTTCCAAGTCACCATGTTACAGTGATACCATGTTACAGTGTTTCTGTGTCACCGTGTTACAGTGTTTCCACGTCACCATGTTACAGAGTTTCTGTGTCACTATGTTACAGTGTTTCCATGTTACAGTGTTTCCACGTCACCGTGTTACTGAGTTTCTGTGTCACCATGTTACAGTGTTTCCAAGTCACCATGTTACAGTGATACCATGTTACAGTGTTTCTGTGTCATCATGTTACAGTGTTTCCATGTTACAGTGTTTCCACGTCACCATGTTACAGAGTTTCTGTGTCACTATGTTACAGTGTTTCCAAGTCACCATGTTTCAGTGATACCATGTTACAGTGTTTCTGTGTCACCATGTTACAGTGTTTCCATGTCACCATGTTACAGCATTTCTGTGTCACCATGTTACAGTGTTTCCATGTTACAGTGTTTCCACGTCACCGTGTTACAGAGTTTCTGTATCACCATGTTACAGTGTTTCCAAGTCACCATGTTACAGTGATACCATGTTACAGTGTTTCCACGTCACCATGTTACAGTGTTTCTGTGTCACCATGTTACAATATTTCCACATCACCATTTTACACTGTTTCCGTCTCACCATGTTACAGTGATACCATGTTACAGTGTTTCTGTGTCATCATGTTAGTGTTTCCACATCACCATGTTACAGTGTTTCAGTGTCACCATGTTACAGTGTTTCTGTGTCACCATGTTACAGTGTTTCCACGTCACCAAGTTACAGTGATACCATGTTACAGTGTTTCCGTGTCACCATGTTACAGTGTTTCTGCGTCACCATGTTACAGTGTTTCCATGTCACCATGTTACAGTGTATCCATGTCACTATGTTACAGAGTTTCCGTGTCACCATGTTACAGTGATACCATATTGCAGTGTTTCCACGTCACCATGTTACAGAGTTTCTGTATCACCATGTTACAGTGATACCATATTGCAGTGTTTCCACGTCACCATGTTACAGTGATTCCAAATTACAGTGTTTCCACATCACCATGTTACAGTTTTTCCATGTCACCATGTTACAGTGTTTCCGTGTCACCATGTTACAGTGATACCATGTTATAGTGTTTCTGTGTCACCATGTTACAGAGTTTCTGTGTCACCATGTTACAGTATTTTCACGTCACCATGTTACAGTGTTTCCGCGTCTCCATGTTACAGTGATACCATGTTACAGTGTTTCCATGTCACCATGTTACAGTGTTGCCGTATTACAGTGATACAGCGTTAGTGTTTCCATGTTACCGTGTTATAGTGATACCATGTTTGTGTTACCATGTTGCAGTATTATATTGTTAGTGTTTCCATGTTGCCATGTTACAGTGATAGTGTTACAGTGTATCTGTGTCACCATGTTATAGTGTTACAGTGTTAGTGTTAGCGTGTTACCATGTTATATTGTTACAGTGATACCATGTTACAGTGTTTCCACGTCAGCATGTTACAGTGATACAATGTTACAGTGTTTCTAAGTCACTATGTTACACTGTTTCCATGTCACCATGTTACAGTGTTTCCGTGTCACCATGTTACAGTGATACCATGTTACAGTGTTTCCACGTCATCATGTTACAGTGATACCATGTTATAGTGTTTCTGTGTCACCATGTTACAGAGTTTCTGTGTCACCATGTTACAGTATTTTCACGTCACCATGTTACAGTGTTTCCGCGTCTCCATGTTACACTGATACCATGTTACAGTGTTTCCATGTCACCATGTTACAGTGTTACCGTATTACAGTGATACAGCGTTAGTGTTTCCATGTTACCGTGTTATAGTGATACCATGTTTGTGTTACCATGTTGCAGTGTTATATTGTTAGTGTTTCCATGTTGCCATGTTACAGTGATAGTGTTACAGTGTATCTGTGTCACCATGTTATAGTGTTACAGTGTTAGTGTTAGCGTGTTACCATGTTACAGTGTTAGTGTCACCATGTTACCATGTTATATTGTTACAGTGATACAATGTTACAGTGTTTCCACGTCAGCATGTTACAGTGATACCATGTTACAGTGTTTCTAAGTCACTATGTTACACTGTTTCCGTGTCTCCATGTTACAGTTTTTCCATGTCACCATGTTACAGTGTTTCCACGTCACCATGTTACAGTGATACCATGTTACAGTGTTTCTGTGTCACCATGTTACAGTGTTTCCACATCACCATGTTACAGCATTTCTGTGTCACCATGTTACAGTGTTTCCATGTTACAGTGTTTCCACGTCACCGTGTTACAGAGTTTCTGTATCACCATGTTACAGTGATACCATATTGCAGTGTTTCCACGTCACCATGTTAGTGTTTCTGTGTCACCATGTTACAATATTTCCACATCACCATTTTACACTGTTTCCGTCTCACCATGTTACAGTGATACCATGTTACAGTGTTTCTGTGTCACCATGTTAGTGTTTCCACATCACCATGTTACAGTGTTTCAGTGTCACCATGTTACAGTGTTTCTGTGTCACCATGTTACAGTGTTTCCACGTCACCAAGTTACAGTGATACCATGTTACAGTGTTTCCGTGTCACCATGTTGCAGTGTTTCAGCGTCACCATGTTACAGTGTTTCCATGTCACCATGTTACAGTGATACCATGTTACAGAGTTTCCGTGTCACCATGTTACAGTGATACCATATTGCAGTGTTTCCACGTCACCATGTTGCAGTGATTCCAAATTACAGTGTTTCCACATCACCATGTTACAGTTTTTCCATGTCACCATGTTACAGTGTTTCCGTGTCACCATGTTACATTGATACCATGTTACAGTGTTTCCACGTCATCATGTTACAGTGATACCATGTTATAGTGTTTCTGTGTCACCATGTTACAGAGTTTCTGTGTCACCATGTTACAGTATTTTCACGTCACCATGTTACAGTGTTTCCGCGTCTCCATGTTACACTGATACCATGTTACAGTGTTTCCATGTCACCATGTTACAGTGTTGCCGTATTACAGTGATACAGCGTTAGTGTTTCCATGTTACCGTGTTATAGTGATACCATGTTTGTGTTACCATGTTGCAGTGTTATATTGTTAGTGTTTCCATGTTGCCATGTTACAGTGATAGTGTTACAGTGTATCTGTGTCACCATGTTATAGTGTTACAGTGTTAGTGTTAGCGTGTTACCATGTTATATTGTTACAGTGATACCATGTTACAGTGTTTCCACGTCAGCATGTTACAGTGATACAATGTTACAGTGTTTCTAAGTCACTATGTTACACTGTTTCCGTGTCTCCATGTTACAGTTTTTCCATGTCACCATGTTACAGTGTTTCCACGTCACCATGTTACAGTGATACCATGTTACAGTGTTTCTGTGTCACCATGTTACAATGTTTCCATGTCACCATGTTACAGTTTTTCCGTGTCACCATGTTACAGTATTTCCGCGTTACCATGTCACAGTGTTTCCCCGTCACCATGTTACAGTTTTTCCACATCACCATGTTACAGTATTTCCACATCACCATGTTGAAGTGTTTCCGTGTCACCATGTTACAGTGATACCATGTTACAGTGTTTCCACATCAACATGTTGCAGTGTTTCCGTGTCACCATGTTACAGTGATACCATGTTACAGTGTTTCCACGACACCATGTTACAGTGTTTCCATGTCACCATGTTACAGTGATACTATGTTATAGTGTTTCCACATCACCATGTTACAGTGATACCAAGTTACAGTGTTTCCGTGTCACCATGTTACAGTGATACCAAGTTACAGTGTTTCCGTGTCACCATGTTACAGTGTTTCCATGTCACCATATTGCAGTGATACCATGTTACAGTGTTTCTGTGTCGCCATGTTACAGTGATACCAAGTTACAGTGTTTGTGTGTCACCATGTTACAGTGATACCATGTTACAGTGTTTCCATGTCACCATGTTACAGTATTTCCACGTCACCATGTTACAGTGTTTCCGTGTCACCATGTTACAGTATTTCCACGTCACCATGTTACAGTGTTTCTGTGTCACTATGTTACAGTGTTTCCATGTCACCATGCTAAAGTAATACCATGTTACAGTATTTCTGTGTCACCATGTTACAGTGATACCATGTTACAGTGTTTCCGCGTCTCCATGTTACAGTGTTTCCGTTTGACCATGTTACAGTGTTACCGT